>NC_091826.1:119706807-120006807 GCF_038994185.2 Dermacentor albipictus
TTTGAAGTCACAAGCACAAAGATCACAAAAATCAATGTGCTTCCCATCATCCCCATGGTAGCTGATCGATCTCAGCGGCAGAGTTCCCTGCAGCAATTATTGTAGAAAATTCTATGCTCGTTTGCTCGTAAGTTCTTTCTACGCCTTAAAACACTATCCAATAGGAAAATGGCAAAGCGCGGGCCGCTAGGGCCCAACCGGCTCAACGCGTGTAGGCGCCTCGTGCTGCAACAATTCGCGCGATGCTTCGCATTACTTTCATATCGACTATGGACAGTCTGCTCAATGTTTTAATACGCTGGAGAGTTTTCTGTTGAGAAGAGTTCCGCAAACGCATTATATTTACTATACCAATTACGTTTTCATTAAAATAGCGTTTACTTTTGCTTTTGTTGTAGTACATATGTGCTCTCCATTGCTAAAAAGGGGGAATGAGTTGTTATTGTCCTTCACATTTCAATGCGTGAAAAGATTAGAGGATAAAAAGGTCAAAGTGGCGCAGGGCAACTCGCACTTTGTGTAGAGCAGACAGCAGCCAGTTTATCAGAGAAGAAAAATGGGTGCCATTGGAAGAGAAATGATGTCGTTATGTGCGTAGGGTTAGGTGGTGTCGTGATATTAGGAAATCTGCTTGCATAGGTCCACATCAGCTGATGCAAAACAGGCGTGAAGTGAGAACTCTGGGCAAGACTTTCGTCTATAGAGCAGCTGGCGTAACATACCTTGCCGATCATGGTGATGGCGTTAATCGCCGCATTAATGACAGACAGTGCATACGGAAAAAGGCGGTTAGAAAGCAGAGGCCTGAAGCATAAGCAAGCCTCACTGGCGAAGTCTTGTTTTGGTTCCAGGCTCACTCGCACTCAGACTCACCAAAATTTTACTTGGCCTGGCTGGCTGTCACTCGCTAGAATGGAGCCCATGCTGACACTCTAATAAATTACCACTTGCGTGCTCTACGCAAAGCGTGAGCTACCCCACGACACTTGCCCTTCATTCTGTAAAGCCCTAACGGAGTGCCATATCAATGAAACTTACAACTCATTTACTCTTATTTTTGACAGCGAAGAGCACAATTAGCAAGCTTCAAGTCAGCCAAACTCGCTCAGACTCACAAGAATTCCACTCAACTGGGCTCGCTCAGACTCAGACTCACCGAAATTCTACTCAGACTCAGAGTCACACCCCCAGGATGCCCTCGAGCTCACGCAGACTAAAATTGGCTGATCAGTCTGCGCCTCGTCAAGTCGGCGTGAGTGGGCTTACGAGTTGGCCGTCCTGTGTTAAAAAGACAGCGGCAGTTCTGAGCCCACCATGAGGCTATGACAAAGACGATTCATGCTGTCTGCGCCTGTTCTTGGGGCAAAAAGGAGGGCCGGCCTTCAGGCATGCCGCATCCTATGCTGAATTGCTGAATGTACTAATACAAACACTGCTGAATGCATTAATAATCTCGCGGGGGCATTTGACACAATCCAAGCTGTCGTCACTGATGAAACAATCTGCTTCCTACGTACCATCACGCAAGGGCACCGTTCAGGGTCAATTTCCTCTTTTATCGTTCTGTCAAAATATTAATTCAGGAAATGAAAAGAACCGGAAGCGTTAGCAGCGGTTGTGGAACACTCTTCTGTCCACACGATCACTTGTCTCCTTTCCATAATGCAGGAAACTGATAAATATGACGGCCTTGACTACTTCCTAACAAAGAAAAAGATTCAGTTCAAAGAGTTACTGATCCATTAATGCGAGTATGCCTCCAAACCAAATTGAAAACATTGGCCATAAACAATATATGTCAGCCTTTTTCACAAAGAAAGAATGAACATATACAGAATGATCTCTTTTTTATCAAACCACACAATTTTTTTAAAGTCTAAATTTAAAATTTTTTTTAAACACGTAATTTTAGTCCTTGAGCCAAATCACTCGAAGTGGTGCATATTACTACTACAAAACAATCACGTTGTATATTCAAAACATTACATTTTAATTTAATTCTACGCCACATATTGCAATATACAAAGCACAGCCGGTAAGTTTCCAAAGCATATGCACTTAGAACCAATTCTCAGATCGCATAGATCTCGAAATATGCGTCGCGGAAGTGGTGCTAAGTATGCACTAATATTCACTTACTTTTTTTTAGCAAGCCTTTGTTTAATGCATTATCACAAAAATTACCTGAACGGTCTTGTATTTTGTCACACACTTTGTGGGTCAAATACCTCGAGATTGATGTCATAATGTAAATTGATTCGAAGTGGAAGTGCCTTGTGAAATTAACGGCTAAAAAGCGTAAATTGCAGCATGTACTGCAAAGCAATTAAGAGAACGTTTGTAAATCTTTACTCAGTTCTTGGTTATGCATTTCGATTTCACGTGCAAGCAACATCAGCTTTTTTGAGTCGTCCAGCTCAATGACTTGGATCGCGCTATCTGTCATAGGCGATAAAAAATATCTCTAAGGTATAAAGAAAAAAAGAACGCTGGGTTTCTCAGAAACCTTTTCTCAGCTGTCGAAAAATGTTTTTCGGGTGCGCAATGGTATTTGGTTTGCAGTGGAGTCGTTGAAAATGACGTTATGCGCTGAGCCCTATTATTTCAACTTCGAGCGTCAACGAATGTCGTGCCGACCAGCGTACTACAACTTTCGTATGGCGGCAACACTGCAATTAGTCGTCCAAATGTGGCAATCGCTTCATTATTGTTGCGCCAAGTAATTTACGTGGTAATTGCAACCTTTCCAGCAATGTTCTAGGATGCTTTGAAAGAATATTGAGTCGAATCAAGTGTGGCACCTACATCATGAGCGATATCAGAGGGAGTACCCAAGCTGTTCTGAAAAGTCTGTAATGACTTAACACACACGCTTCGGTTAGAGCCCTTTACTGAAACTAAATGTTCGATGCTAAAAAATAGCAAGAACAATTTTGCTTAAAAATGAATTCAGCTCTTGTTTTGTAGGAAAGCTAAACGAAATGTTTGGTAATTATAGATTGGTTAATTTTGTGGATTGATTGATTGATTGATTGATTGATTGATTGATTTCGTTTAGTGAACCACAGTTTCATGTGTATATCCTTGTCGAATCGGCAGTATAATCATTCGAAACACTGCAGTGAAAGTGTCAGAGTACGAAAACTGGAACACAACTGTAGCGGCGCTTGTCAAACTAGTTACTCAGACTTCACCTGTCATCATCAACAAAATACAGTAGCTCATCCTCTGTAGGATGCTCCCCCCCCCCCCCCCCCCCTTGGACGGTCGTTTTACTGATTTACGCCCATTTTGGTTTTCTATAGCTCGATGTTTTAGTGCTTCAGACACCGTTTTATACACGACAGAATCTCAGCTCCGTAACTGGTTTGACGTTTCTATTTTATTTTTTATTATTCTATTTGCGCATTACGACATTTTTCTAATTATATATTTCCCACGTACACACATTGTTCACTCCCCTTTTAACGGCGCAAACCTACACTCCGTGCCAACTCTAAACACTACATTCTTACTCGGCAAACTCTTTAGTGGCGCCGACCGTACAGGCTAAATGTAAGGACACTGACTCGCACAGAGGACTTTTCGAGCGACGAAAACATGAAAGGTGAGTAGCTGTTGCATTCTAATTATACTAAACAATCGTCGTCTGATGTAGCCCTAGTACCAATGTATACCTATCACCTACGAAGAGTGACATCGGTTTGATGCTTAAGTATTGTCAAAGCGACATGCCGCTTCAAGGTTGTCTTTAGTGGTTCCTTTGGTTGCACAAAAACCGTGGATGTTGTTGGTTGCAGATCGATAACCAAACCGTGGTCGCTGAGAAATTTCGTCTATGAAGAGTCATGTCATACGAGCACTGTAGCAGATTGAGGAAAGATGCAATGTGCACGTGACTACGCACATACTCTTGCGGTACAAACGTACCGCCCGGTTTACGTACTCATACTTTTATTAACTTGCTCATAGCACCTCAAACGTTCCAGTAATAGAGAAATCACGTGAGGCTTGGTCATAGACTTGATGTGTCATACTTGGTGGCAGGATTTGGTGGGTGGTCTTCAACAGACGTCTGCACAAGAAGGATCGCTTATGAGGAAGACCTTAGAAGGATCTTCTTTCCTATCCTCGGACTGGTGTGCACGAACAAAAAAAAAGTAAGTGTTGTGAAAATGGCACCTGGCTGAACTGGAAGCGTTAGTGTGCGCTACAGACGGTAACATAGCTTAAATTCTAAGGACGAGTTGGTAGAAACGACAATATATAGTTGGCCAGTGGGGCATCCACTCATGTCAGTGTAGTCAATTTTGGACAAACAGTGCCTGTTGCACCGTAGTGGAAACGCTGCAAGACTAATACAAAACAAAGCATATAAATTGTAAAAGAAAAGGCTGGCTCCATGAAGGAACACGTCCTAATGCGATAAGTGTAAAATGTGTTAGAAAACATCTTGGTTAGCGGCAGAACGCGCGTACCCCCGAATGGTGTCTGCGCGAGGGTAGATGTCTGGGTGACTCACTATGCTACGTTGAAATTCTTCTAGCATTTTGCGTTTCACATGTTTCGCCAGAAAGGGTGCTTGTTCGTGTCCTTTGCATCTGCTGACACACCGGGGCAGCACTACGGGAGCGATTAGCGAAAGCTCTGGCCAAGAGGACGCCGATGAACGCAACTCTTTCGCCGCATTGTCTGCGCTGTCTGGGAGCCTCGGAAGTCAGATCGTTTTGCCTGTGCCGGCATCGTGTTTCCGATTTCGGGCTTCCGGTCGCCGCCGGTCGTTACGGCGGGCGGGTCTTCTTTCACGTCTGCTGCGAAACATTGTTCACTGTCAGTGCAACCGAGCCGCGCAACCCCCGTAGTCATCTCTGCTGTAGCACTCTGTGAGGTTGCTTGCGACTCGAGACAGATGAGCTTTGTAGTTTGCTGCCACATGCTTGGTGGTGATTTTTCCGGTTCGTATATTCGCTCCGTTCACTGATTAATGGCGAAGGAAACCAAACGAACCGCTTCTTGATCTTCCCAGTTCGTTCTGTGCCATGATTGCGCATTCTGTCCGTGCCTTTCTATGACACTTAATGCGTTATAAACAATCAACACGCAAGTGAAGCGCAGTCGAAGGTGGCCAATAATTAGGTGGAATGATCAAATTAGAAAATTTGCTGGTGAAACTTGCAATCAGCTAGACCGAGACAGCGTTAAATGAACGTCAAGGTTCGATGCCTTCGCCCGGGCGGTGGACATTGAAATAGGGCAATAATGATGATGAAAGAATGAAAACGGACTCATATAAGTTTTGTTCTACAAGTGAGATGACAGCAACATGATAGCGAAAACATAAATTAAGTGGTTGCCTGAACGACAGTATCGGAGGCTTAGAAGCCATTGCAGCCAATGTAAAGGTAACAGTTGCTTGTCACTAGTATCCAGATGAGAAAATGCCTGTTTTCGAAAATCTGTACTGCTGCAATGAAATTCCAGATAATTTACAAACACCACGAGAACTGATATTTTTGTCGTCGCATGTTGGAATATGCGAGCAGTGCACGTAATCAGCACCACTTGGTGGCCAGTTATTTTTGGCTTTCCTGTTATGAGTGAAGTCGCTTTCGGTACTCTGTAGTCCAGTGTGCTTAACCAGTGCAGAAAATAAGTAGCATTCCTGGTCGTATAAAATGATTGTTGAGTAACCTTTGCCAAAGTACAACCAAACGAACCCTGCAAAATAAACAAATGCGTTAATAGTACATGCGCTCAAAACAAACACATACGTGTCACTTTTGTGTGACTCTTCAGAAACACCGGGCAGACACATATCAGTCTGCATTCGTTTATACGATTGCTAAGTTTGTCAGACAGTGACTATTCTCCTGCTTTTTCTTTTATCGGCAGCAGAAAGCGTACTTTGCACTGGCAATATTTATTTCCAGTCGCCGCGAAACAACCAAGGCCATCACCATCATGATGCCCCATTCCGGGGCATCATGATAGTTCCGCGGTAGATTGTACCTGGACGCGGCCAAGAAAATGTGCTCCATGCTTGTATGCCTGCGTCTCTCTCTGAAAGCCCCTGCTGGCCGTCTGGCTCAGAAATCACGACCCTGAGCCCACAGCATGTAGCAAGGGCGCGAAAATCATTATTCACACCAAAGAAATGTGCAACAGCCTCATGAATGTACACCGTTTCGCGCGCTTTGACACAGTCAAAGTGATGCTATCTACTTCATCATTTCGCGTGATTTGCGGTTGCAGAATGCACGTGAAAGCTTTGAAACAATCTTAGTAGCAAGAAAGCGCAATTTATTCGCAATTCTGCGAGTCTCTTTTGTTTCGAACATGTGGCGGCATTGCATCCTATCAGCAGAGAATCGGACTTCAAATCAGTACAGCCAGTGCGTATCCTGGCTCTGAGACTCTCGCAGCGACGCCAGGTAGCTGTGCCGCAGACGAGCAGTCGCATATGCGTGTGCTGCTAGCCGATCGAGACTCGTCTCGTCGGAACCCGCCAGTACCATGCGTGCGAGCTGTGGGAGGAGTTGCAAAAACAGCTCGCGCGAAATGCGAAGCTGGCTCTAGTTTGCGTTGTGCTCGCCCAGTAACTGACACAACCGGTGCAGGCGTTGTGACAGTCGTGGGTCGCCGAGTTCAGTGGAGAGGAGCTGTTGGAGCCTACTCTATTGCAATGGGTCGACGCACTGCAGGACTCTGCGTTTCAGGTCGTCGTATGCGGTGGCGGAAGGCATACCCGCTAGTAGTTTGTCGATTGCATCGGCGATGTCGGAGGGTAGCACGGCGAAGACGTGCAGGCACTTTGCTATCTATGAAGTGAAGCGCCGTAGTTAAAAACGGACCTCTACTTGCATAAACCAATCTCGGGGATTCTTAGGCCAGAAGTAGGGAAGCTGAAGCTCTGCGGCGATGACAGGAAACGTAATCTTGGCGTCGTCTCTCTCAATAAGAGTAGGAGCAGCGTCGTTCATGGCGAGTATCGAAAAAAAAAATGTAAACGTCTTGGGTCACTACTCGTTGGGAGCTCGGTTTAGCGGAGGCAAGGAATACACGTTTTTACAGCTTGAGAACGGAGAGTCGAAGGCGTTATTAAACAGTAAATGCAGTTTGCCGAGTGGCTGTGGTGGCGCGCCAGTCGGGCAGCCTCCTCGTTTCCAAGGAAGAGCAGACGGTAATGACTTCCTTGGAGAGGCATGGCGATGTAACTGGACTTTCAGAGCAAAGGGCAATGGCCCCCACGGCGACGTTAACTGGATTTCTGAGAAGAGGGGACAACCAACTGATGGACGATCACTGTAACACTGAAACATTAACACAGAACTTTGACAACAATGTTTTGTGCCTGAGAGAGAGAGAGAGAACAACCTTTTAATGATCTCATTTAGTAAAAAAGAGCGCTTCTGTCTTCACCCATGGCGGTTGGTCAGTCCAGGTAGCCACTGGTCTTTGCTGTTTGCCTGGCCTGGTTCACCAGCTTACGCTGGTCTTCGAAGCATGGTGTCCCAAGGTTCTTCACGGTCCTCTCCTGTGCTTCTGTCTTGGGTTCTTCGTTCTTCGTGTTTATTTCTTGATTTACGCGCTCCGCTGGATTAGGACACGCCATCAACATGCAAAGAAGAGCTCCCCGCAGAACCGGCAAAGGCATGCGAATTGGGTTGAGTGCTTTCTATTTATTATGCTCTCGTGTACACAGGAATTCGCTAGAGGCATCAGACACTGACTGTCTCTTGTCCCGTTAGCTAAGGTTGACGTTATAGGCTGTACCTTCTTTCCAAATAATAATGGTGCATTATATACGCATATATCTTGGGAGTATAGTCGGACGTTGTCGGGGGCCTTTCGTAATCCCTATGGTAGGTACGCCCGGCTCGTATGATCTCAGGCTGCGGCGTATGCCGCTTTGTTTCCCGCTAGTTACTAGTAGACAGGGATTCACACGACATCGGTCTAGGGGACTTGCGTGCGGACTACTTACAGGATTTGCAGGACGTTTGTGGATGTCCTGTTTCTTTTTTTTTTTTTGAAGATTACGACGCTAGAATTGCAGGCCGCTCAGTGTGATGGCATTTTCGGTGTATGGGGAGACAGTGATACCGCCAGCTGTTCGGCCATGTCCGGATCCATTGCGCGTATCGTGGGAGCGGCCTGTGCTTTAGGCATCATTTGTCCTGATTGCAATACCCATCGATACTTTTCCGACTTTTTTCAAGGCCCAATAGGGCTGTAAAACCCAATCCGGTTCGTGATAAGCTCGTTTACGATGCGCAGCATGTATTCTTCTTTGAGTCCCTGTATTTGGTTCTCAACTTGCCTAATGAGGTGTGTCGTTTGGGTCAGCAATGCTTGAAATTTGGGGAGGGTCGCGGCTCCCGACCCGTCTTTCTGTATGACAAAGCCTAGGATTCGCAAAGTTCAACTCGTGGTGTTTCGATTTCTTAAGAGGGAGCTTTAGCTGGGGGCCAACTTCGATGCCGCCTACTGAAATACATGCAAGACGCTTAAACGTATTTCTGAGATAAGCAATGAGCCGATTTTAATGAAAATTGTTGTATTTGAGGTAGAAACTTAAATTATAGTGTCTTTTGAAAGTTAAATATGGGGGTTTGGGGCCTGAATTCTTCTTACAAAATTTTCGACAATTGGTAGGTTTGAAAAATGAATTAAGCATACAGTTTACAAATCTGTGGTTTTGCGCCTACAACAGATTTCGCAGTTCTGTAAACTGCATCCAAAGCGGATGTTGTTATTGTCAATATATATATTTCGCGAATTTGTCACATCGTTTACAAGGGTTTTGCAAAAGTTCTGCTCACAAATTAGTGGTCTATTTGAGAGCCATACGAAATAAATCAATTTTGTCTGCTTTACATGTACAGTTACGTGCCATTCCGAGAACTCTGATATCGTTTTTCATTGCTCAGTTATAGAGGATTAAACGCGATTGTGTTGTTTTCCGAAAATTGTCAGTATTTGACAATTTTTATTAAAATATTGTCGACTTAATTAAAAAAGTCGCGCCTAACAACCACTAGATTTTAACTTTTTCTTTTCAATGCAATAAAAATCGTCAAATTTGCTGTAATAGGTACCGAGAAAAAACTATCGCTTCTTTCCCATGTATTAAGACAGGAGCCCCCGTGCTAAACCTTCCTCTTAAATGTTATTCTCGGGTCGGGTTGCTCGAAGGCTGGTGGTCTGCCTCGAATTCTCGCCCCGAGCACCCAGAGTTCCTGTATTTCTGAAGCGCCTTGTAGTCCCGCTTGTCTAAGTAACATTCCATGCCATTGACTGCCTCCTGCAGTGCGTTTTCTTTGCCCGTAGAAGGTGCTTTAGTCTATGGGGGTATATCGTCCTCATAAAAGACGTGATTGAGCCCTTCTTTTCGTTTAGTTCTTTACGCAATGGCATCACTGCTATGTTGAAAAGAAAATGCCAGATTCCTTATCCTTGGGGCGTTCTCTTGTTCTGCGCCTAGAGCTTCTCAATTCTTAGGTAGCCAACCCCAATGGTGGCCGTTCTGCCTGACAACTTTTTGACGTATAAAAAAATAGATCTGGCAGCCTTTCTCCTGGAGGTTGCGTAGTATCGCCTCGTCCGCCACATTGCCAAAGGCACCTTTGACGTCACCGGCCTGGACGGAGTACTTGTGATATTTTTTCGAGGTAGCCTGGTACACTGTAAACACAAACTCCCACGTGGGAGTATTTTCAACAGGTGATATGCCCTAAAACCTCCCCTCCTCAAATATTTACTCCGATGTATGGGAGCAAAACAGCGCCATTCCCTTGTTTCACTCCGCTGGCTAGCTGAGGGAGTATTAAGGCGACATGACGCGATTTTACTCGGCTTAAAAATCTTGTTCTCCCGTGAAACTCCGACAGAGAGTTTTAAAAGACTCCCCTCCGCCGATACAGGTTGGTCACGTGGCGCTTCCCATGAGGCTGTGCGCCTCGCCAGCGACCGGGCGCGTTCGGCGGAGCGGGCAGTGCTCATGGCTGACGGTTTGTTTACGTCTGTGAAGTGTCGTTCCGTGACAGCGTTTCGTCAATTTGTTTCCCGTATCTCCTTCCAGAAAGTGTTATAGGCATGCCTGAAGCTCACTGTATCTCAGCTTCAAGTACATTAGCTGTGATCACTTTGCTGACAACGATGATTGCAAGAGTCACGTTTTCAAGTGCGGAAAAAGGCTTAGGTATACCTCGAAGCTGCTCACTGGCTCGTGATGTCGGCTCACGTTCTGGCTGTGTTTTCGTGCTGCGTCATCCTGTCTTGTGTTCTTCAGTACGTGAAATGCGACTTCTATGTACTTTTGAGTATATGCTTACAACGTCCAGCGTAGTGTTTGAAAGGGCCGCGTAGCAATGGCAACAGCAGCGACTGTTCGAGCGACGACGTCCGTGCTAGTCGCACATGAATGGCATGCTCCAAGTTCGTTGCGGTGCTGTGTGGCCAGTGAGAAAGACCGGACGGCAAGCAACTGTTTTTATATATCTGTGTACTGGATATCCGCGTACTGTAAATAAAGCTTCTTACTGAGCGTTGTGAATCGAATTGTTATCGCGCATTTCGGTTTTGATCACGTCGTTGCTTCCGATATTGCATTAACCTTATGATCTATCCGAGACACTGATTTAGAAACATGCCTGCTGGCTCCGCGTTTGAGGATTTGCTCGACAGATCAGCGATGTAGCTCCTTTTCACAACCGAGAGAAATTGCTTGGACGCTGAGCAAGTAGTGCGGTCTAGAAAATGTATGACAGCGCACTTTTCGGTGCGTCGGCTGCTGCGGGTCACGCTCACATTTATAAATTCTTGCTGCGCTACCACTATTTTGCATAAAGTAAATTTGGCCATGAAGCACGAGTACTTACATTTTTTATGCCTATTGTGACTATAGCACACTACTCTTTGGTCGCGAACGCCGATGATGTGCGAAGGCGCTCCAGCACTCACAGAATGGCATGCTAAATGTGAGATTTACGCCATTAACTTTTTTCTCACTATTTTGAATTAACAGTGTTGTGTTGATTAAGGCCTTCTGGTAATTTCAGAGAGGCAGATCTCGTATGACCGAGCATGGGAGTCGCAATTGTGAAAACACCACAGCTGCTCCCTAGGCAGCGTCGAGGCATGCAGTATCATGGCTATATATACTGGCAGCGTTGCTTCTTGAGTATCCCGTGTACGGGGGGTGTTTTTCAGAGTTTCGCACTGGCGTTTCTCAAATGTTTATGTATGTCGTGGTTTATGCGCTTTGATTGATTTGCTTGGTAGAATTTGGCGCGGTCTTGTGTGTATATTTCGAAATTTGAACAGTAGCCTCTGCATATAAAATCTTCACGCAAACTAACATGCTACCTTTTTTTTATACTCCTGTTGCACTTCTAAAAAGCTCCGTCCAGTGCAAAGTAAAAAAAAAATACAGACACAAGAGCAACTCCCCTGGTTCCACGCAAAAATTCCGCTCACACGGAGTAAAAATTCTACTCCGATCATACAGAGCATAATAAACTGCCAACCGGGGGGTCGCTAGAGGACAAGCAATATACTCCCACCTAGAAGTTATTTCCGTTTACAGTGTAGCTTTTTCTAGATTTGCAATAGCATATTTTGCGTGTAAGGGTATTGCCTGAAGCAGATCATTACATGTGTAGGGCATGAGACCGTTGTCTTCCAGGTGAGTGTTGAGGCTTGAATACACCACTACAGCAAGCGGTAAGGCATTCGTGCACCATGTGTTCCATCAGCATTCCTGCACTAGATGAGAGGGAGATGGGGCGGAAATTCCCCCTTTTCGGTGGTTAGTTTGCCTTGTAATCATCATGATTTCAGCCTGTTTCCATGCCTAGGGCATTTTGTCGCTCTGCCAGAACTCGGTCATCTAATTTGCTAAATTAGTTACTGCTTCCTAGTTGGGAACTTCGAAGATCTTATTAGTGACCACGTCTTTTCTCGTCGAGGTCTTTCGAATTAGTTTAGATTTGCCAGTACCGCTTCAATATCTGCATAGGGAAAGCGTCTATCCAATGTCTGATTCTGTACGCCTTTGTGCGAATTCAAATTATTCTTGCTCTGTGCCTTTCCATCCGTAAGCTTATTCCAGATTTTTTTTCCAATGAACACTTCTTCGTAACTCAGTAATAGAGGAGCAATTCTTCGACGTTATGACCCATGCGCCTAAATCTAGGTACACGCGTATTTGCTTCCAATTCGCTGTATGCGTTTCTCTCAGGTTTCTTTTGATGGCTGCTGGTTGTCTGTTTAGGCATTTAAATACCCTGTACATGGTGGTGAACTTTCATCCTTTTTCTGCTTTCTGTGCCCATGCTTTTGAGACACAGATATTTGTGCGCTTTTGCCGCCAAATTATTTTCATCCGTGTTTCAGAGTCTGTTCTCAAAACTAATTTTGCTCTGCGATTTTCTGACATCAAAAAAAGGCCTAACTAATCTGGCCCTCCAGGGCCTCATTCGTGGTTTTACCGTGGGTTCCCAAAGCCAACCGGCCTACCGATCTTTGGCTAACTTCCAACCCCGAAATAATATTCGGATTTTAAGGACAGAATGGAATTTTCAATTAGCTCTGGAACCATTACCCCTTTCCCGATTCCACGAACTACCTTATATTTAATTGCGCCCACAGTGAATTGTGTTGCATCATTTCCGGACTGCTTTACCCCTTTATTTTCAGATTTTCTTGGTGGGTGCTTGAGTAAGTCTTTCTCTCGTTTATGTATATGTCGAGGTATTTATATTGCTCGGTTATGGGTATGACTTGCTGTTTGATTGGCACTACGTAATTACTCGTAAATGAAGACGCCACAGCGCCCCCCTGCCTGTGAAAGGCACTTGTAGCAACGCGTCTGTCTTTCGTCCTTATTTGAGTAAGTCTACTGGGACTCGCAATCCAAACCAGCGCCTTGTGCGCGGCAACCAACGCTGCTGTCGTCAGTGGCGACCACGCTTGTTAAGATCGCAAGGTTTTCAAAAAGAGAAATTAGATTCGGCAGACCGTATACACACAATTGAGTTAGTTTAGAACTCGAAATCATGTCTTCTTTAGGAAACCGCATAAACATTTAAAGCAAAATTGTTTTTCAAGCCCATCTCCTGACATTGTAATCCGTTTTAAGGCACATAAAATCATGCACATACTCTTCATCATGTATGCATTTGAAAGGGAACTCCAAGCTCAAATAATAAGCACTTTGGTCCCCCTGCTGAAAACAGCGTTCTTGCTGTCAGCTTGCACAAAGCTCGTCATGTCTGTTTACATCTTTAAATCTGCCTAACAGAGGGAAGCTGTCTTTATGGTAACGCTTAGTAGTTGAGGAAACAGGAAGTCGTTACCCGCTTTGTAATAGCTTAGACGATGCCATAAAAAAGTTCAGTAGTAAACTTGATCTGTAGCTGGGTCGTAGAAAAGTTGCGGCACCCACTTTGTTTTTGTTAAAGCAACTGGGGAAGAAAGATCAATCATGGATTGGCAGCAGCAAATAATCACTCCCGCCATCATAGCAAGGAACACTAGAAAAAGTGGCCGGACGCATTAATGGTCTGACTTTTGGGTTTCAAAAACAAAACAGCAAGAAATAACAAACTTAGTTTGGAGAGGAGCGTTCCGGTGAAGGTTTTGTAGCAATCATGTCGAGTAGAACGTACGATAGCAAACGCAACTGTAAGGCTACTTCTCTTTTCTCTCCAACCCCCACCCCCCATTCTTTTCTGTCTTTTGTTTTCGTCAGGCATGATACATAATTTTTTCACGTACGGAAACTTTAGCTATCACATTTCAGCAGTTTCTATTATGAGCTGTACGGTGTTCTACAGCCGTCTCTTGAGCGCTATTGTTTTCAGCAATGTGACTGCTCTAACACGCATGAAGGGAGTTTTTATCGCGGGCTGTTGCAAGGATGCCGCTACTTTGGCACATGGTAGAAAGATGTTCAACTTATTGAAGGCTGCGCGTCACGTGAACACGCCTGCCAAATGCCCTGTAGTTTTTTTTTATAATGTTCCCGATACTAGAATATTGATTTCTTATTTCCAACACTATAACGGAAGCCATATCATCAGCAGTCAGAGCTGTCATGCCATCTATTCGCGTTGCGCATGATTGCTTTTTCGACGCTCCAGGAATGTCTGCTGTAATTGCGCCAGAGGTGTTGCCGATGCTATCCGTACTGTCAGGCGCTGCTTGACAGTCATCCTCGGAGGGTGCTCCTGCGCAGCCGTCGCATGCATTTTGCACTTGGCGCACTGCATTCTTTTAGGTCGTGAGCGACTTCCTGGGTGCCGTGTTCGCGGCAGGATACGGGTGGTATTGTAGCGCTATGCAGCCAGCTTCATTATGTACGGCATTGCGCCGACAAAGGGAAACGGGCCACAGACGACCCGATTACCATCGCTTACCGCAGGTGAATAGATCAAGTGAACGTGCGCAGGCGATTGTACGGGCATGCCGTAGTGTGTGGCTATGCAAGAAGGATGCTCAGTAGACTAACACCATCATCGTTGCCGTGACGCTAGAAAAGTTGCACATTTTTGGCAGCCACGATTGCCAGCAAAACTACAGTAATTCGCTTTATAGTCCACAATTTAGGTGCGGTCGGGATCACACTGGTGTACAGCTGTCGAGTGGCGGGTTGTGGACTGAACCAACCTCCGCTGGAGCTGCCTTGCGGTAGCTACAAATCTGCCCATCATCATCATTATCATCATCATCATCATCAGCCTGGTTACGCTGCTGCACGGCAAAGGCCTCTCCCATACTTCTCCACCTACCCCGGTCATGTGCTAATTGTGCAGATGTTGCCCCTGCAAACTTCTTAATCTCATCCGCCCACCTAACTTTCTGCCGCTCTCTGCTACGCTTCCCTTCCCTTGGAATTCAGTCCGTAACCCTTAATGACCATCGGTTATTTTCCCTCCTCAGTACATGTCCCGCAAGGCACGTACCCAAGGGGGGGCCCGGCCCCTCGCAGGCCCTCCCTGGTGCCCTTGCGGCATACCCCTCCCCCGCCCCCCCTTAAACGGTATACTCATGCCACTCAACACCCACGTCACCACTCCTCACAAACATTCCCAAAGCGCCGACAAATCAATCTATTCGGCGGTCAATATTTTGCTGCCTTCTACAGCCAAAGCTGTATATGACTAACCTTCCGTAGTTTTTCAGGCGTCCGTCAACAGAAAAAATCATCGTGTGGACCGATCCTGGTGATAGTGCAGCAAGGGTCCAAACTCAAAGGCACATACCCCTGTTGGCTCGGGAACTTGTAACGTGCCCTACGAAATCTTCAGAATGGCCCCATGTATGGTGATTGCTTAACGCCTGCTTCATCTCCGCCGTGGATAGGCACGGCATTGCACTACCTTCGCCACTGACCCACATATGCGGAACGCTAAACTTCCCTCTTTCCTCTTCTCATCCCACCTCTATTCCCCAAACCCCTTCCCCAGCGTGGAGTAGCAGGTTAGAGGCACTTCACTCAGGCCGACCTCTCCATCTTTCTGCCATTGAACATTATCTCTCTGACGTTATCTCTAACGTCTGCTTCACCTTCGCCGTGGGTGGGCCCGGCATTGCATTCTATCGGGATAGGCCAACGTATAGAGAGTGCTTAACGCCTGCTTCACTTTTTTGGTGAGTCGGCTTGGCATCGCACTACCTTCAGGCCGACCCGTGGCGGAGGTGAAGCACTTTGCTTTCCGTTTGAGAGCTTTGATTGTCATCAGCTCTCACTGCCATCCCATTTTCACGGAATGTAATGGTCTTAAATTTTTTCACTCTTTTTGGACGGCAGTAGTTATCGGCATCTCCTGATGTGTGAAGGCCTGTTTTCTCATCGATTCGGATGAGATGCGAAATAGCGCCCATCAGGAGACCCTGCAATGACCATTAAACCCATAAGCAATAGGACTGTCACCCCTTACCTCATCTGGATTTTACCTAATTGTACAGCACTTTCCCCGCAAAATTCGCAACTGGAAACAATAGTCGCAAGGAGTTGAAAAATTAAGCGATCTGCTAAGGGAAAGAGTTCCATAGCAGTTCGCCAAGTAAAGCAGAGGTGTATCTCACAGGCGTACCGGTGAGGTACATTTTATTTCATTTCTCTTTTGCGAGTTTACGCGTATTTATGGCGAATTGTGGGCATTATTCATTCACATTCGTACTAGGAAAGGTACCTCCCCCTCATTTGCATACTCTAATAGTTACCTTGGGTTCGGCGAGCCCTCCCGAAAAAGTATCCTGGGTACGTGCCTGTGTCCTGCCCATGCCCATTTCTTTTTCTTGATTTCAACTAAGATGTCATTAGCTCGCATTTCTTCCCTCACTCAATCTGCTCTTTTCTTATTCCTTAAATTTACACCCATCGTTCTTCTTTCCATAGGTCGTTGCGTTCTCAATTTAAGTAGAACCCTTTTCGTAAGCATCCAGGTTTGTGCCCCGTACGTGAGTACTGGTAAGACACAGCTGTTATACCCTTTTCTCTTGAAGAATAATGGCAACCTGCTGTTCATGATCTGAATATGCCTGCGAAACACACCCCAGCCAATTCTTTTTCTTCTGGTTATTTCTGTCTCTTGATCCGGATCCGCGGTCACTACCTGCCCTAAGTAGATGTATTCCCTTACGACTTCCAGTGCCTCGCTACCTATCGTAAACTGCTGTTCTCTTCCGAGACTGTTAAACATTACTTTAGCTTTCTGCAGATTTATTTTTAGACCCGCCCTTTTGCTTTGCCTCTACCGGTCAGTGAGCATGCATTGCAATTGGTCCCCTGAGTTACTAAGCAAGGCAATCTCTGCCCATATGTGTGGTTATAATGCTTGGACCTAGCATGCTGGAATAACCATGCGGTGTGTCTATGCAGCGTCGGCAAGGGCTTTTATTTTGGAAATCATGACGACCAAGTCTGCCGATTGACCACATTGTGATTACGACTGTATATGTCCTTGATGTGTTGAAATTGAGTACATATGCCTCGTGCATGAAGCTCGTGTACGTAGCTTTCTCTTGCGCTTCGTAGTAAGATTCAGTTAAGAAGCAACGTTTTAACGCCCTAACAACATTGGTGCCAGCTGGAGGGTCGTACATATCTGCAGGTAATTGAGACTTCCATTGCGCAAATTAGCCGCTAAACTAGGCGGGCTGCACGAGCCGGTATGGCCTGTTTGGTACCTCTGGCTGTACGCATAAAAACTGACTGAGTAGCGCTGTGAACAGAAGAGAAAGCAGCGTGCGTTAGGCGGCAAACATATGATCGAACCGAGGCAGGCACGCTCGATGGCACTCGCAGCCCCAATGCATGGCCAAGACAAAGAGATCACTTATCTCCAGCAATCTTGTGTCACTCCGCTGGCACATTCTTCGTAACAGACTGCGTAAAGACTTAGTAGCCGACCAGCAATGGTCCGAGTGGTGTGTAAGATGGGCCTTACACTACTTCGTTATACAATATTTCACGTATATATAAATGCATTTCCAGCGCCACTTGCAAGCCTGTGGTTTCTACCCTCTAGAGCGGCAACAAAGGAATGACATCGTGGTAGCAGCTAGTGTTTCAATAAGTAAGGATGCATACGGGTAACACAATTGGACTCAACTCATCGCAATGTCACCAATTTACTTGCTTAGCGCGAACATTAAAAACACGATTACACATCGAAAAACATATATGTGACTGATTGATGTTGCCACCTGTCTGATGAAGGCACGTCGCTTGATGAATACTGTGGCAGTATTAACGTCCCAGCTTCTGCTGGCTCTTATTGTGGAATGGTTCTGAGTTCTTTCGGGTAGAGGTTTGCATTTAGTATTAAATTTAAGGAAGGTAAAAAAAGCTACCCTATATCTGAAAGTACATATGTAGATAAGAGCTATAGTTTCAAGTTGAGAGGTAAACTAGCAGAGTTCCTTGAAACATGAAATTATGTATTGCAAATTTACTTCAGGATTAAATTATTTGTGTGCTTTTCTTCCGCATCTACCACTATTTATCATATTCTTCCGCTTAAATGCTCCTGTTATTTGACTGTTATTTGATATCGAAATTGAGGCTAACTACGGCAAGCTTCCCGATTTCTTCTGCTTACTCTTAAATTTGTTGTGCCTTCACCTTAAGAATTATGGCATTATTAAATGTTTAAGCAAAACTTTACCTATTTCCTTCACGTTGCGTTATTCTGTATTTATTAATTAGCACCGGTATTTAATCTTACTTTGACCATTGAAACTGCATAGAATAGATATTGAATTGGATATTAAAAGTGGTGCCCACTTTTAATATCCAATTCCACGCCACGTGCTGTAGCGTATCCTATGCGTCATAAAGTCATTGCGGACGCTTTCACCAGAGTAACCCACACAATGCGCTCAAATCAGTAAATCACACACTGATCCAAATTCTAGGTATTTTTCGTCATTGCTATTCAGTACATTTTGCCAGCTTCAAAATACAATGGTCGCTAAGTAAGGCATTCGCGTTTCGCTCTGGTGCTGTAGATCGTTTTTCGTGTTCCTAACTCGTCCTTCTTACTTATCCACTACAACCTTTACGCGTGTTTAGAAACTTATCATATGATACTTAGGACCTAGAAAAATATAATACTATATGCACAATGAAACTCTCAAAACGTATCCAAGATAAAGAGTTCGTAGAACAATATGCAAAGCACATTGTGCAACTGTCGTATGTCACCTATCTTGGAGGTGTGCGGATGCTACGAGAGATGGGGTTGAGAGACGCATGACAGCACAGCAAACAGATTTTAATTACACTGAAAACTCAAAAACTCAAAACTCAATTGACTCAAAACTGAAGCAATGGTAACACTTACGTAACCTAAACATGTCCTTATACCCGTACGATCGTCCTAGTTGTTTTCTATGCGAAAGTCAGGCAACCGTAGCCTATGGCTGTGCCGCTATATGAAAAGAGCGCTCTTACAGACTTTCACCGGCGCACGTTTCTTCCAAGTCCGATGCGTGTCGGATCTTCATCATAGTCGGTGTTCTCGCCGACGCCGTAAACGTTGCTGCCCTGGTGTTGGCCAGTGAACTCGTCCGTCTCCGATACCGGTGTCACGAACTCCATCGATGACGTCGCACTCCGGCCTCACTGGTAAGGCCTTACTCCTGGTTCCGCCGCTACTTCTTCGAGTGCCGACGAGACGCCCCGGGGCCTGCCGTACGTGCTGGTCTGCCTCTAAAGGAAGATCCTTCATGGAGTGCCTGGCACTGCCGTGAGAGGCTGCAGCAGGTCCAAGCAGCCTCGCTCGAACGTCGCCGAGGTCAACGGCCACACCCTGGCCAGCCAGGGTCACGGACGGTCACGGGTACGATGCTGACGCTTCAACCTTCTTGGCCCGGATCCACGTCGATAATGCCAGCTCAGCGCCGCTTCTCTCTCAATCACAGCTCGGGTCACGCGCCTCGAGGGCTCGTGCCGTTCGGACCGATACGCGAACATCGTCCCCTTCCTCTCTTTCTGCACCGCATGCCTCTTGCATATGACAGCAACTAAGTAACATAAATGGAACTCCGATGGCATCGCCCTGTCATTCATATTCATATACGCAAGATGGATCGTGCCAGAGATGCTGCAAGGTGCGCCCGTCTATATGAAGGTCTGGAGTACGGAGTTCTGCGTTCAGCATATACACCATATGATCACTCATTGCTATAAAATCACGCAAAGAATTATTGTTGGAGAAGCGCACCTGCTTTTCTGTAGTCTCTTAATGCCGCTTTTATTACTTTTTAAAGTTGTTGCACGAAGCTGATTGCTATGGAACGCATCGGAAACAATGTATCAGAGTGTTTGGTGCATAACTTATGGACAGCTTACGGTCCTCAGAAATGCATTTGTATGATAACGGAATACGTCACTGCATCCGGTCACGAAAATAAGCGTGTAGACACAGACAAGCATGTACTCCAGCGGCGATTCTGGCACAATGCAGTGCGATAATTTCAGCACCTGCTTTCTGTTTTTCTTTTTGTTTTGTTTTGCTGCACGTCAGATCAGATGGACCCGCAGATGCAACTATCTGTTCTCTTAGCATGCAAACTACGTTGCACAAATGCAGTAAAATACGTTGTGGGGCTACTTGGTGCATAGCTTTCAATAGATAAAGCACCAACAGGGACGGCACACTACGAAGGAACAAAGATAGGACGAGGCGCTACTTGCAACTGTTTATTGAAATCAAAGGTGGCTGATTATATAGCCATGGGGAGAGGGGGACAAAGAAAGAGGAACACTGATTATGTGAATACACACGCGCAAGGACACTGAAGACTTAGATGAAGAGAACCGCGATTAATCAAAATAAAGCTTACCAAAAAACATGCTTTCATTTGTGTAAATATTCAGAGACGGGTGCTTCTTAATCTGGCTGGCCTCCAACAATTCACGCGCCACAGAATCTTTACTTTTAAACATGATTGTTGTATCATGAAGCCTTGCTTCACGTACTTGTTTATTCTCATTCCCGCAGGCCTTGCAATGAAGCGGCAAGTTTGAACCATAACCATTTTTCAGTGAAAGCTTATGCTCCCGCAGGCGTTCATTAATACGCTCCTTAATAATTGTTTGGTTTTAAGTGCAGTTTCGGAGGCGTTATTGAAAAAGGTGAAAAAAGAAAGCAGAAAAAGCTCTGAAGAAGGTCACACATTTCAAAAGAAAGCTAAACCAGTGCTGATACCGTATTCTCAGAAAGTGGCTCATAATCTTAAACACGTCGCCGTGAAAGACAAAATTCCTGTGGTTTCTTTCCCCGCCCCGAAAACTTGCTCCTTTGTTACACCTGATTGGCTCTCATGACTCTAAGATTACAAAAATGGCGCCGAATAAAACAAAACACGAAGAAGGGAAACACGAGACAGCACGTAGGCGCCGTTTCGGCGCCGTTTTTGTAATCATGCTTAACCAACTAGCCCACCAACACATGCTCCGTGACTCTAAGAAAGTAAGGCATTCTATTAAACATACAGAGCCTTTGTGAAGTGTGAAGAAGGGGTCGTACACCGCATACCGCTGAAGTCTGGGAAAGAGTATATCGGCCAAACTGGCCGATGTATTATTGAACGCCTGCGGGAGCATAAGCTTGCATTGAAAAATGGTTGTGGTTCAAACTTGCCGCTTCATGGCAAGGCCTGCGGGAATAAGAATAAACAAGTATGTGAAGCAAGGCTTCATGACACAACAATCATGTTAAAAAGTAAAGGTTCTGTGGCGCGTGAAATGTTGGAGGCCAACCAGATTAAGAAAAGAGGGGCCATGAAAGCATGTTTTTAGATAAGGTTTAGATTTTGATTAATCGTGATTCCCTTCATATACAACTTCAGTGTCCTCGAGCGTGCGCGTTCACATAATTAGTGTTCCTCTTTTTGTGTCCCCAACTCCCCATGGCTATATAATCAGCCACCTTTGGCTTCAATTAGGAGTTGCAAGTAGATTCCGGGTTCCGCTGCTGCTTGTCCTGTCTTTGTTCCTTCGTAGTGTGCCGTCATTGTTGGCACTTCATCTATAGGAACGCGCAAATGCACCGGGCTACATTAAATTACATGTAGGATTTCATCCAGACTTAGACCATGACGCACTCTACTAGGTGTGGCGCACGTGTTAGGTCCAATGAACTCTGCGGCAGAAAAGGTAAATAAAGAAGGCAGTCGGCAATGAGAAGATGCTTTTCCCGATCACGAGACTACGAAAAGGCAATGGAGGAATGGTTTACTCCATCACGTTTGGACATACACTTTATATGCGTGGCGTTTGATGTCCTTTTGTCGTCGGGCAGTGAAGTTATTGGTCTCCTAAATAAAGCTAAGTCAAGTGAAGTGGCACGGAAAATCAGGTGGCAACAGGAGAATCCCCGCAATGGGCCCGCATGACTGATGCAGACCCGTAAGATTGATTTTATTTAAATGGTGAAGAGTGTGCCTGTTACTCAACGCAGCATAGGAATATCTTGTGCCCATTAATCCAACAAATGTTGCTGACATGTTTGGAATGACTACTGAGTGGAAGCTTGCACCAAATTCTGGCGTCCGATAATTTATTTACGTTCATTTAAAAATACCTAATCCTTATCGAGAAAAAAAATTCAAGCCTAATCCGACCTGCGAAGGGGGATGACCAGCGGAGACGTAAACATCGCGGTAAGAAAACTTGTAGTCAAAACATAGTTGCATCACTCATTGTCACTTTGTAACGACGGTCACAGTGGCTTCCTGGTTTCTGTGACGTACACTGAATGGCATACTCGCACTTGCAAACACACTCTTTGATAATGTCCAATCCATGTACGTACGCCGCTGGGTGGTCGGTAGACAGGATCGGTGTGGCATCGCAAGCGATATGTCCGCAACACGAAACGTGTAAACCACTCACTTTTCAGCCCCATCACATCTGCATTGAAATCACCGACAGTGATTATGTCACCGCAATTAACCCATGCACAGTGAGTAGGCATGAACATACGGGGCTATGAGCCATTGCATTTTTTGCTTGCTTACGGGGTGTGAGCCATTGCTTACGGGGGTATGGGCCATTGATGATGACAGTTTTCGACATGTTGTTCTGTATGCTCTACGTGTGATTCCAAAGAGTGTAAGCAATATTCCCTTCACTTTGCTGAGTGCTTGTAGCCTCTGCGTGGTGGGGCTATGAGCCATTGAGAGAGAGAAACGAAGAGGAAAAAGTAGGGGGGCTAATATTAGCCATTGTATTTTTTGCTTGCTTACAGGAGTATGAGCCATTGATGAGAGTTTCTGTGTGCGGGCATGAACATTCTACGGTACCCTAGCTGTATACAGCTCCGCTGTAAAATAAACATATATTTCTCACTTTCAATGAACAAGAAATACGACAGACAGCTGGGCGGGTCCATGAAGGCACGCCTTTACGAGTAGATACGTACATGAGCTAAAAAGAACTGCGATGGTCACTATCATTCGTAAAGGTATCTTGGGCCAACTTCGTAAGCTGGACGCGAAATCGGACCCGGAAGTTCAGATTGCTTTGCTGTCAGATCTCCCACATCGTAAAGAGGCGGAAATAAGGTAGTGAAGGAAAGAGTGTAGGGAAAGAGTAAAGCAGGGAATCTCGCTCGCATTCTACGCACAGCCGTCGAAAGAGTTCCTCGTGGCCGAGCTGACGAGAGGCAAATACGTTAGTCATTACGGTGCCCTATTCGCGCTTCAATCCATACCGGTGTGCTGAGAATGCTGTGCGCGTGAAGTAGCCGCCAAACTGCGCAGGTTTCCAAAGGACGGATTGGCGGCGTTCGCTAAGGATTGCCTTGCAGCTCGACCTCGTAATCGCTAAAGGTGCTTCCGACGACATTTGCACTTAGTTTGCCCGTTCTTCCCTGTTTCAACATGGCTCCGTGGTGGTGAACACTCACGAATGCCAAAGGTCGATGGTCACCATAATTTATAAAAAGTATGAAGTGGCTATCGTGAAGAGTTCCAGCGAAGAAGTAAAACGCATAAGCCTAGACTTGTTTTAGCCAAATATGTTATTGAATATTCTTCCCTGCCACAAATATATCCACGATATAGAATTAGCTGCAGATATCAAACATAGAAACTTTCAACAATTGCAAATTGCGCCAGATGGTAAAGATCTGCAACAGCGTCGCCTAACACACGGACAAGCAAGAAACAAAGGGTCACTTCCAATCTTGTTTAGTTCATGAAAACCGCAGCTTATATAATCCACCAAATCAATCTTGCAACGCGTACCTCCTCACATGTAGTATGACCCCACAGGTCAGGCGTCGGAAATTATAATTTTATGACACAACTTCGGAACTAAGCTTCGCCTAGTGATATCTCTACCTTCGAAAGAGGGACATCTAGTGTGTTCATCGGCTTATCCTAGTCATTGAAGGCTCTAACAACTGCGTTTCTTTTATCTTGCTCGATTATGCATGGCCTTTCCACACGGAATGCAAACACTATTTGGCTCACTGTAACGTGGTTAATTCCGCTAAGACACTCACCTTTGATGCTCAGGCTGTATATTGAATGTTATTGCGATCGGCATTATTCGAATGCATAGCGCGCATTTTACTCAGTGACAATCTACGTATCCATCTATTAACCGCGGCAGCTTCAATAAAAAGATACCTTTAAAATGTATTCCGTGTCGGGTGTAATCGAAGCCACATCCCTTGGCCACCCGGCGCTTTAGCGAACTTCGCCACAAATGCAATAGGTATGCGCCGCTCTTCAATGAACCTCTTTTCCAGAAACTTGGATGCCTTATGTGCCACTACATATGCGTCCAGCGAGGGAACGGTTGTCAGCGTTAGCAAGCACCGACGCGCCACGCATCTCGAAGGCCACATACCAACTTTTTCGAGCACCGTAAATGGCGCGACATGTCCAGAGGGGAGCGCTAGAGAGGAGCTCGGCTGCAGTGCACGCCTTGTACATGAGGCCTTTCTCGGCGTTACCACAGACCGGCGCGACATGCACTTCGGAGGCCACGAGCGGGCTTCGCGATGGCACCGCTAGATGGCGTATTGTGATTATTAAAAGCGTCCCAGGGTAGTTCGCTTAGTTTTGAAAAGGGTCTCAGGAATATTGTGTCATGGGGTGCACGTGCGGCGTTGAAAAGAAAGGGTGAAGACGACAACGATGACGACAAAAGCGCGAGCATGATCGTGGAATGACACCAGAAAAAGATGAAAAAGAAAGAACCTCCGGAGAGCCTCGGTGGCGTGAGCGTGGAACGCGGGAGGGGACCTTGGTGAGAGAGGAATCGGGGCGAAGACCCACGGCGGAAGAAGCAGTCCGTTAACCGATGGGTCCGGGCTCCTGCCTATGCCTGGTGTTCCAGAGCCTACGGCTCAACGTCTGAAGCTGGCGCTTGTCTGCGAGCCACCCATTGGAGCGCCAACCACAGTTTCTGTGCTCGCGACCTTCTCTCCTGGCTTATGGTTATGTCCCGTCGGGCCACGTCGTCTCGTCTCCCGACTCCAGCTGGGGTACCTCAGCAGCAGCCAACTCGTCGTCTGCACCATCGCAGCCGTGACCTCGTCTGACGCCCCACACCGAACAATATGGTGATGTGTGAACTTTAATAATTTGATTCTGTAGTCTGGAGAATGTGTAAAGACTCCATACTTCAAGTGATCTATATTAACCTTTGTCAGCAGTTACATGCCATCAAATTCATATAAAGCATTGTTTGTGAGTGTGCAACAGAGAGCCTATGCTTCGTATTTCCTGAATCGGTCTGTATTGACCACGTTGAAGAACCTAGTACGGTGAAAAGATCTACACCATGACACATTGATAAAAATAAATGGAGGCATCAAGTGGACCAGTAGATCAGTACAGGATCTGAAGTGGATCAGTAGCGCAAAAACGGGCACACAAAATGGAATAAGATGTCACGAAATTAGAAGCCAAGTACAGGGTAGCTGAAAGTGTAGACAACCAGGAGTTACCTAAAAGAAACTGAGAGAAACAAAGACGGCGAATTGGATACAAAGAGTGAGATAGATCAAAAAGCACCATTAAGCTTCACAAGAATGGGCAGAAAGAAATTAGAAGGAAAAATATGTCCGACAACACAACGGGAGTAGTGCCTTGCTATGTGAGGCTCCGGCATACAACATACAGGGCCACGAAATACCTCGCGTGAAAGAATTTAGATACCTTGGTATATGGACAAACGAAGGCAATACATATATGGAAATAGGAAAAAATTACAGCAAAGGGGGAAAATTATTTGTTATTATTATTATTATTATTATTATTATTATTATTATTATTATTATTATTATTATTATTATTATTATTATTATTACAGATGGAAACATACAAGCACACAAAGGAAACAGGGAGGCAGCAAGATGACAACTACCACCGAGAAGTGCACAAAGCCTGCCTGCTCTTTCGGGAGGAGGGAATGAAAAGAGGATAGAAAGAAAGAAATTAGAAAGAAAACAGGACATAAACAACTGCTGCCATAATGAAACACAAAGCGCTATGGGGACATTACAGCTACGACGTGCTCCGGGGTATGTGGAAAGGTTCATGGTTCCAAGTCTTACATTTGTAACTGCGGTTGTTTTCTTGAAATCGGGCGTACAATCAGGACTTGATCGCAGCCCAAGGTCAGTGGGACGCCTCACATTGGGTGCTCGCGGGAAGACTACAAGTGAAGCTATGCTGGGTGACATGGGCTGGACAAGTTTTGAAGTGAGGTAAGCTCACAGTAAAATTGATTATGAAGAACGACTGAAGAACATGGAAGAAATTAAAGTTGTACGGGAAAAATATTGATTCAGAGTGGAGGAAAGAACTTGGAAGCTTACCAGTAAGTACGCGATCGGTGTAGTAAGTAACTAGGCAACAAAGAACGTCAAGCGGTAAGTCGGAGAGGCTGAGACAATCTCATGGGTGGCTGCAATGGAAAAGAAACCTGCTATGAGCAACTACTTCAGAAGTAAAAACGAACTCAGGAAAGAAACAATTTATGATAACTTAACGGAAAGCTCTTTACTTTTCGAAACGAGATCAGGACACTTTAGAACACTCACTTATAAAGCGAGATATAACAAGAAAGACAAAGCATAAGCTTACTGTGGCAAAGGTAGGGTAATGATGAAGTATGTTTTATTAGAATGTGAAGATTTCTGCCCCGCAGTCGATTTAGACTCCTTTAGCCTCCTTGAAACCCTTGGGGTCAGCGAGAGCAGGGATAAAGTAAACATTTCCGCAACAGAAATTAGTAAGAGGCGATTGTAAGATTGAAGGAAGGAAAGTAGGGAAACGACAAAAAACGGAGGCGTACAAAAACAGAGTTGCCAATAGGGGTTCAGAAAATTTGGTTATTTCGAATTCGCCGTGGGCTTTTTTTTTCTTGTTTTAACATAAGTAGGACATTAGGCAATATAATACGAAGGGCTTGATGACGCAACCTACCACCCAGTTCCAAAGGGGACGCTCATTGCATCCATCCATCGTGGAGGTTGGAAGTTAACCAAAAAACTCACTGTTCTTGCACTCTGTGAAGAAGAATGACCAGCAAAGCTGTTCATGTGGGCCCCTTAATGGCGAACTGCACACCCACCACGGGTCTGCCCAGCATTTCACTATCTTCGAGAGTGGTCGACGTGTGGAGACTTTTGTGTCTACGCACGGACACGACCTTGGAAAAACTACCCCTCAATATCTTCGCTGTAAAATCTTTGATTCTGTTAGCTTCGGGAGCCCATGGTTAAGGCACAAATGAGGGAGTGCTGGGTGAATTGGGTTGGACCTCTTTTGAAGTCAACGAAGCACCGAGGAAAATCACTTTTGAAGAATCGGGAACTTGGATGAAAATGGGCGGTAAAAGTGCAGAACTACGTGTACTTAAAATGCGTGGAAATAGAATGCCGGAAGTGGACAAGAAATTTGACAGCCAAGTACAGCGTTATTCGAACTGTAAATGTACAACCAGGAGTCAACAAAAAGAGAGATATACAGAGACGGTGAATTGTATATGCAGATATTGGAAATAAAGAAGCACCATGGAGATTCACAAGAATAGGAAGAAATAAATTAGGAACGACAATTTGTACGATAACACAAAGCCTCGCTATTTGAGGCTCGAGCTGGTTGCTTAAGGACAAAAACATACCGAAGCAAATACTCGCCACAAGGTCAGTTATGTATATGCTGCAGCTAAAATACGGAAACCACTCAGCCCATCCTAATGGAATGTGAAAGAATTCAGCCGGCGACACCTGTAGGTAACCTACAACTTACAGAAGCATTTGCATTTGAGGTGAACGAAAGAATCAACCCTTGAGCAGCCGAGATAGGCAAGATACGTTTACAGTATTGGTGGAAAAAAAAACAAGGAAGAGATTGGTAGGGCCGTGTGCATTGCAGGCATGGGTTATGGTAGAATATATATTGAAATTTTAACTAAGAGCGAAAATATTAGGGAAATGTATGCAAAATGATGCACTGAAAAGAATGCTTAACACACCTGATTACCTCAAGGAGGCTAGGTTACTATTTGTCACCAACCTGTTTAAAAGGCGTTCCCAATAAATCATTAACTATCATCGCAGTCCTAGAGAAGAGTGCTGTTGCAGTACACGCCATATACGGGATGTGTTTCAGTTATAAAAATACGTCATGTGACAACACTGCATCATTGGTAATCGGCATAGCCCCGGCATTCATCGTGAAATTGATGTGCGGGTTTATTCTTCTTTATTTAAGAACACGCATTGCTTTTGTGCTCGCTCTCCTAGTGCAAATATGTATGTAAAACTGAAGGATGCTTAAGCTTCGCCTTCAACAATGGAAGGCGATACAATTCGAAGATCTCTGACTGCTTTTCACGCTTCCGGCCAACTGCAGCTTATGTAACCGCAATGCTAACAATGGAAGGCGATACAATTCAAAGATCTCTGACTGCTTTTCATGCTTCCGGGCACCTGCAGCTTATGTAACCGCAATGCTTACAAGGGAAACGCTGGCGACGAAATCTATATATGAAGACGAGCTTTCTAGTAGAAAGGCGGCCTCTTACCTGAGCCCATATTATGTTATTTACGGACTTTTGATACTTCAGTCATAGAAGATTTAGCTTAAAAGGCGTACGCTGTTGGCGTTTTGTTTCATGGCATTTCTCTGTGGGCTGCGATTCTCAAAATAACGAAGAATAACTTGGTAGAGAACGTAAGACAAGCTTTGACCAGCTTTACTGTCATATAGAATATGCGTGGTGCAGAATGATTTTTCGGAAAATGATGGTCGACCTTGGACGCGGGACGCTGCGGCCATATTTTCTGGGACAAGGAGCCCTTAGCACTATCGCGTTAATACACCTCAACTAGCAGGCGAATGGGCGGTGCCTTTGGAATATCCCAAGCAGCAAGCACTTCGCAAAGCCGTAACCTTGTTGTTGTCTTTTACTTCGTCAGCAATTAAATGCTCTACACTGGCTTTGCCTGGCCTTCTCTGTCCGTCTATTCGGTCACCCTGACGACGGTGGTTGTCGTCATCGATGACACGACGTCGTCAGGCCACCTCGTCCTTCCAAGCTTTGTCATTGCGAGAGCATGAAGAAAAACAGGGAAGACTTTTCCACTGAGACTGGAGGCCATGCTAATGATTGCAGTCGAGCGCCCTAACCATTGAACTATCGCGCAACAGCAGTGCTAGGCAAGTAGTGGAAACCTTTGCGCTCCCCACGCACCCTGAGAGAAGTGGCATCTGTTGATGTGTTTGGGATTCCAAAATAAACAATGCTGTAGTGGATGAGGATTAAACTATGTGTATCTCGTAAAAGCCGTTCTTGACAAGATGGTGTGTTTTGGCGCATTTTTTGTGGTTGTCAAGCACGTGAAAACCGCATCTGCGGCACAAAGGAGGCGTACATTGGAGGGATGTGTACATTGGAGGATGCTTCAAACATGGTGAATGTCCACAACAGAGCCCACAGCGGAATGCCCAGTACAAGGTTGTTGTATGAAACCAACGTCGAAAACATCCAGAACGTCAATGCCAACAGCGAGGTCGCAGCGGTAACACAACTTAGTTTGCACAGTAGCTCACAGACTACGCTGTCTCCAAGTGCCCTATATAGCAGGGTTGTAAATATACGAAGAAAATGGAATTTCTCAAATCTCGTATGCGGCAACGCGTCATTTCGCTCGTGACATCGCTTGTGAAAGTTTTGTAGCAAAAGTCTACTCCAAGGCCTCAGGCGAGGCCTTAAACCGTGAAGCCTTAACCACAGCAACTGCCTTCACACCTGATTACTAAATCTTGATTTACATAGAACAAGAATCTGCATAAACGGTGTCAGGAGCTTGAAGTATACACAATCACAGTCAGTCGCTGTCACCGCATACTATCACCGCACAGCACTTGTAACACTGTTAACATCAGTTCAGGCTACAACCGCTTATCCAAGTCTGTTGTCCTAAATAACTGCAACACTTCCCTCGTCGCCTTCCGCTGTGATGACTTGTGATGTAGGCATTGTAAAATTATTCCTCAGTTAAAGGTCTTTGGTCCAAGCGTGCTATGGCCGCATTTGGTGACGTCGAAATGTAAAAGCGCTCACGTATTTAGACGCAGGTTCACGTTAAACAAACCAAGGTGGTGGGAATCAACCTGGAGCTCCTAATTATAGCCTCCCTCATAACGCACTGCGCAGGTTGGGCAGATTAAACCGTGCAAGTTTATTAATTAGATTGGAAGAGCACCGCCATCGGTGTAGTCAGACGCTTCTGGCCTGGTGAAAGCGATGAAGTTGCGTGGCCTTACGTCCCGCAGAGGAAAAGCCTCTCTCGTTAGCGAGTTTGTAAGCAAACCATGTGAGTATGAGAAACGCAAACAACCTCACGTGTACCACGAGGGATGCACGCTGGAATGACGTCGCCAGGCGCCAGCATCTCGTCGCTTACAGATGTTCTTTTGGCATTCGCATAAAAAAGGACGTGTTTGCGCGAACCACCGGGCAATAAATCAAGTCGCTCTACGCGTTCCGTGCGGTGCCTTCCACTGCCATATAATTTGTTACACAGGGTTATATACGAGCGAGATCGTTGCTGCTGCAGCGTGGTGACTCGCCCGCGTATGCGCTGTAAAAGGAATAAAAGTATGTTGAATTTGAATGAAATGGCGCGGAACTCTTGGGAAACATGCGAAGTGTGTTACAGTATGCAACAAGAACAACATCATCCAAAAGAGCAGCAATGTAGAGAAAGCGCGACGGTCACTCATTGCTTACCGATTCATCTTACGTGTAAACTGCCGCTGTCATAAGCTGCAAGTGAGAAGTTTTGGTAATAAAACGTTACAGGCTGGCATTTGCACTGGTACTTTTTAAGCATAATCACATTTGTTTAACTTTGGAAACCTTGATATTGCTTTTTATATTCATTCGGCATCGTGTGAAAGTAGAAACACGACCAAATAAAGTTATTCTTCATTCGTGTTCACTAGTGAAATAAAGGATGCTTATAAAACTGCACTAACTGCATATTTGCTGTTTCTTAGCGTTACTACGTGTACTGTAGACAGTCATGTGACTATATGAAACTGGTTCCATCGAAATAGGCAATTGTTAGCCACACCGGTGTTCAACATGCTTGTACTTATTATCCATAGCATTGTTTCACGCACTTTTGCACGGAACTACAGTAAAATATGTCAACATTGTTCCGGGATGTCTGTCATGTTCTGTACTAACGAGTGGTTAAAAGATTGCGTTTTATTTAGCGTTCGGATGCTTAATATCCACCGCGAATGGGGGTCATCACCGCCATTATGACCTACAGCACCAACACCGAATCAGCAAGCTCGTTTTATCCCGGCCACGGCAGTCGCATTTCGATGGGGTCGGAATGAGAAAGCACCCGTGTACTTAGATTTACGTGCCCATTGAGGAACCCCAGGTGGTCCAAATGTCCGGAGTCCCCCGCTACAGCGTGCCTAATAATGAGATTGTGGTTTTGGCAGTTGAACCCCTTAATTTAATTCCTTATTTTTTAAACTTGTTTCTCATTTTGTCCTGTTTTGTATAGGCAATGCAGTTGTATTGCTTGAAACAATAAGCTTCTACTTCAACTACTGTCACAGTAACACGTCGAAGTGACTAACTTCACATGCTTCTTCATGAAAGTGTACACAATTGTAACTATAAGCCTTCTTGTTTCATGTGCGATAGAACTAGCTAGCACGCCGTCGAAGGTGAACCTACATTAGTTTATATTTCCTACAAGGAACTGCAATTTATTCCCTCCTTTTTCCCGCAGTGATTCGTCACCTCGCCAGCACACCTAATTTTCGTCGTAATTGTATTAAAATTGTAAACGCGGTCTACCTCGTGCCCAGCATTTTGGGGAAGCTATCTTGACAGTTTTTTTTTTAAAGACGTACTGAAGAATATAGGGCACACAGTAAATATGCGATGGTAGATCTTTCGCAACGCTGAAACGAACTCCGAAGAAAATTATTCAGTCAAAGTACATTCGAAAAACATTCGTCAAGAAGTCAATGATCGATTTTCAGTGTGCCAACATCTGACTTTGTTGCTTAGGAAATTGGTAACAAAGGTGCAGCTGCTGCATCCCCACTTCAATAAGACGCGTCGAAAGGGACGAGTTGACGAAATCCTCACGCGAAAGCTCTTTTTGTTGCTCGCAGTGAATCAGGCCGTGCTGGCGTCCCATGAGAGGCACCATAGCCAAAATTGGGGGCGCCAGTTGTGTTTATCATTTTCGTGATTTCTGCGCTTGCAAAATCTGTTTTTTTTCTGTAAATGACGGATTCGATATTGCCGAAGTGAAATATTTCAGTCTAGTTCGACGTAATATCCACGTATAGTAAATATGTTATCGAAACAACGGAAATGCATATCGCATTACGGGACTGTGTTAAATGTGTTAATTGTGCTCATTGGCCCTGCTCATTTGTTTCTATTTTTGATGCGCACCGTTCTTTTCATGTCAGCGCAAAAACGACAACTAGACCATCCGAAGCCGCCATTTGAAGGCATCGCCTATACCAGGCCATATTCGAGGCCACCTTTTCAGCTGGCGGCATTTCTATAGCGTATATATTCTCCAACGCTTGTATTCTACTATCCCATAGCTGCCTTTCTTTTATTTATTTTCAGGTCTCTATTATGAAGGCCCACGAACGACAAAAGGTCACGACAGTGGCCCTGTCCCCATCGCATTTTTAGAACGCAGTCGAGAGCCCTAAAATGGACAGTGCCTTTTCACTCTGCCGCCGGTACTGCCGCTTGGTGCTTGCCCATGGAAGAGCCGCCTGAGGCGACAGCTGCTCTATAGCACTTTAACAGCGGCTACAAATACAGTGAACCGCGTCAACAACACTGTTTGAAAGGAGTGGGCGACGAGGTTGAAGGAAAACGCGCAGGATAGCTTTTTTTAGACAAATCGACAGGGCTGTAAACCTTGGCACCAACCCTTAGAAAACAACAAACAGACGTGAACAAGCTCGGACTGAGCCAGTATCACGAGCACAAATGCAACCCGCCAACGAATGTTCACCCTAGAAAAGAGAGAGCGCCCGGGGTGCCCGGAATTGCTTCGGCGAGCGAGCGAAGTGGCGTCAGCAGCAGCGGCCCCGAGGGAGTGGCTGGACCGAAGCCATATCCGTCAGATGCCGCGTACAACGGCCAGAATGAGTCCTATATTTGGAAGACAATGAGCGCAGTAAAAAGTTATGACGGGACGAAGAAAAAATACCCTCGGCCAGCCGCACTACACGATGAGGAGCTGCTTATTTTGCCTGCGGCGAGTTTGGTTGGAAGGCGCGGGTTGCTCCCTTTTGCGTCTGCAGATCTTCCTTTTCTCGCCCCCACATCCAGTTGTTCCCGTCTCGGGTCTCGAGAAACGGAGTTCGCTGAATGTTTTAGTGGCTCCGCGCAGGAGGCTGTCACGGAGGGCGAGATATCGTTCACAACTAAGAGCTGCAGCATCAGTGCTGAAAATCCAGCGAATATTGCAAAAAAGCAGGAGAGCCCTTTCGCATGAGCGAAATTTCATCCTTGTGCCCGGAGGCGAGGGCATAGCGTTATCGCCCATTTGTTTCACATTTCATCACCTTGTGTAACAGCTGCAAGAACTTGAGATACTTTATTCCAGTCTCGTGAAACAAATTCGAATACACTCATCTGGATTACGTGTATGCGTCGCGTAACCGTGCTGCGTCTTGCTGGTGTGCCCAGAAGCGTAGGCGCTCCGTGCTTACGCAAGCTTCCATCCTCGATACTATCAGCTTTCTTTAGCGGGGTCACCTTAGTCGCCGTCTCTCGCGTCTGCTTTTGTTTCAAAGAACTCAGCGCGGTGCATACGCAAGATGAGCGATCTATCGTCGCCCTGTGGTTCAGCAAAGGTCGACCGTACAGCGCTTTGGTTTCCCTCAAGCTAGATCGCTCTTGACAGCTTGTCGGCGGGTGTTGCACGAGAAGCCCCGCTTCTATGGAACGTCCAAGGTCCCTGAGCCGTTGCACAACCACACTGCTAGTTATTCGATAACGTCAGTAGCTCACCATTCGTGCGAGGACTAACCGAATAAGCGATTTTGCAACGTTCCCAACAGTCGCGTCATACCGCTTTGCTGTTGGATTATCGTTTAAAGAATTGGCTCTGTCATGGCGTTTCCCTGTGAATTATGACATTTCTGACTTCGTCCCAAATAAAATGTAACGACCCACTAGTTACATTTCAGTGCGTTTTCTTTTGAATGTCATGAGGATACTAACAATGACATACAAGGACGATGCCTATCCACTAGTGCATGACGAAGAGATAACCATTCCTACAGCCGGAGCTCTTAATAGTATGACCGGCATTTTTTCTTTCCCATCATCAAATGCTAAAAAAATGCTCTTGCCACTTTTCTCTTATTCCCCAAATTTGCCAGCAATGTCTCAATTTATTCCCCGTTTAGGTGAGTAAAGTACTTCCCGCTCTTTACTGCCTGGTTTTGCAAATTTTTGCAAAATCACTAAATTGACATATAACGTTCATCCGTGAAATAATTGTTACACAATCTACTCATCCATTCAGAAGTTCAATATGCGCGCCAATCTGGGATCTGTATCAAACTAGATAGATGCAATCGCTAGAAATTCCATAAATTAACTCGGCACGTTGTAAGCTGTCTAAGCAGAGCCGAACCGCAAACACCTTCTTCAAGGATCCATCACCAGGCCACATGGCAAATTTTTGTTATACGCCGGAAGTTGTTACGTGTCCTCTAAGGGGTGTTCTACTGCAAGAGTTTCTTTTCTATAATTAGTGCATTAACAGCATACAAATAAATATATAAAATGCCACGAACCCATGATTTCAGGTGGCTAACATCACCGCCAAATTATACACGCTCTCCACGAGCCTCGTCTAGCCTCCGCAAGCGAAATTCCTTCCATGCATTCTTCAATACAGGACCCGGAGGATCGCGTGACGTATACGTCACAGGGACTGTCTTCTTATCTGTCCCGCACACGCGTTTTTTTTTTGCTGAGTTACGCAATTCCAATGACATCCTCGTGCGTAAGCAGTTGCGTTTGTCTCGTTTCGCGCAGCTAGCGATTTTGCTCGCCCTGCACGAGAACAACTGTTTGGCAGTGTAAGTCAGTGCCACAGTTATGAGTACTTAGGCAAGCGCGAGAAGGTGATCGAGCACGACTGCGCGACGTCACAACAAGCAGGCAAAAACGGAAGTACGTACATCCCTATGGCTACGGTACGAAGTAAAACTAAAACCCGCACACATTCGGTTTGTGCATGTTATTATTCTTCTGAACTTCATGCATCTATTTAAAAAGCACATTGAGCGAATAACTGACCTTGCCTCGAAAAATTCTCGAAATCACGTGTCGCTATGAGTGACGTCACAGCACTGCCATGTACGTAGGTGCACTTGCGCTGTTGACGTGGTCTCTCCGGCGGGGAGCACGGCGCCCGCGAGGAGAAGGGCAAACGGCATTTGGTTGGACATTTAAGCTATTCCCGCGGCTCGTAGGGATGTAATACGTAGCAGATACGATGGTTAGCGTGCATAGTATGCACCGCACCTGTCATATCAAAATGACCAGGCCTGGTGAGGGGTCCTTTAAGCCACCATGGGAATGATGGTTAGTAGACGGGTTTGTGTGCCTTCGTGTTAGTGGCTTCCGATGTTCTTGTGGCTTCCTCATTAGGCTTTATCAGTCTTTCTTTTCCGGAACCACAAAGCAATCTACAGTAGTGTAAATACAGAAAACCCTATGAACAAGTATAACTAGTACTAAATGCAGCGTTTCAGCATGTCTAGGTGGCCGAATCGAAACGCGCCAAGCGTTTCAATACACTTGCTCACGAAAAATTAGTAAGGATGTTCTATGCCGCTTGTGGATGCATAGATCCGTTGCGCAATGGTTTCAATGTAGGGCTCCTGTACTAGACGTCTTGCATTCAAATCCTGCCATCGGTAAATTTTAGATGGTGCTTATCTAACTATTTATTATAGATTGCTTTGGTTAAAATGAGGAGGTACAAAGTCACGAAGCCGTTTCAAGTGAGTGGGACAAAGTCTAGGCAAATCCATGTAGCTACCATTGGCTGAACCACCCTGTTCTCACCTCCCCCAGGCACTAGCGCTGGAGTTACCCCCAGCGATTACTGTATGAAACCCTATGCAAGCTCCACAGTTTCTCTCCACGAGGAACCAAACAGGTTCTCTGTGATAGGAATGCCTAACTTTTTTTATAACGAGACTTTGCGAAAAAAAATTCTTAACACACAGTGAAGCTACTTACAAAATATGACACCAGACATGCGTGTCCTAAACGAAGCTCAACTTTTCTCAAACGGAAGGCTTATTGTAGACATACCTTGTACAGATAGTCGAACAAAAACGTTTCAAGAACACACATTAAAACGTTGTAGTAAAACACTGCGTATGTATAAACACATGAGGTTCATTGACGCGAGTAACCGGAGCGCAGATGAGCAAAACTTCTGAATTGTGTTGTTGGGCCAGCAGTGCATCAATTTGAATGGAGAAACTCTTTTGCTTTACCTACACATGCAGTACAAGCTGCCTCTTTAATATTATGTTAAACTAATTGTCTAAACTGCAGACATGCTTATATTTTTAAAAGCCATTGGCCTACTTTTGCAACCAAGCACCGAGATTTATTCTATAGATTTATATTTTCTGCGGGCTTTCTGCTCTTCGAGTGGCATTCGGAAATCCTAAAATCTTCATAGTCCTAAAGTCTCACCCCCATATTCAGATATGCACCTTAACTTGAAGCCGACGCTTGACTTGGTCAAAGCACCAATTGACTTGAATGCGCCGAAATAAAGGCAGTGAGCGCCTTGGTTGGTTTCAAGCCAAGTGTCATCTAGATCGAGCCAAGCATGGGCTTCAAGTTTAGGTGAATTTCTGAATAGTGGAGTAAGTGTAATCTAAGCAATGTGTGTAACGGCCGTAGTCTGAATATTATCAGAGCGATAACAATTACACGGACACTGGGGCCACATTCGCGCGACGGCACCGCCGTGTTGTCCAGCTATCAATGGCGCATGCGCAGCCGACGCGTAGAAGCATACAAGGCGTCAACATTTGTTCTCTTTGACGTGCGCCTCGGGCGCTCCGCCACCCCTTTTGCTCTCTTAATTTTACTCGCGCATACGTTGTATTGGAGCATGAGCATAAATTACAAGGTAAATGTACCTGGTAGCGAAGCTTCCATAGGAGCCCATACGTTCAAAACATGGCGGTCCATCGGCGGTCCATGGGGCTTAGCGCCATCTGTATGTGGTGGGAACACTTCCGGCGGAAGAAAAAATAATGTGACGCCATGTCCGTTAAAAGCAGAAGTGACGTCATTTTGTTTTTCGAAGGCGCGAAATTTGTTTTCTTGTTCTTCCTTTGGAACTATATATTCAAATGCCCTGCCATTCGACTTGATGGGCGTTTCGAGCTTTCAGCGTGGAAAGCGATGCAGGAAAAGGCCAGCCGTACTGTTGTCGAAATCGCATCCCTGCACACAACATACTTTCTTTGGAGGCCGACGAAAGCTTTAGGTGTAGAGTGCTGATCCTATTGTTGGATGCCAAGCCCGTCGGCCAGCGCGGTCGCACGAAACAACTACACAATTATCCGGCGGTCGTAACTCACTACATTTGACTGAACAGATTAAGAAGCAATGAAGCTACCCGCGTCACCAAATTCAGACAAACTTTGACAAGCAAGATAGCACAAACTGTGAGGGGGGCGTATTTCAACAGGTGATACGAGTCCGCCTTTCTGCCCATTACAAGACGTGCATTACAGTGCGAGTGATAGTGGCGTCAACGCCCCCTGTAGCGATGGGCGCTTAAAAGAAATGCATTTATTAATAATAATAAATTTAAAATAGTATTTTCTTAACTCGTCAAGAATGTATAAATTTGTCTAGGAATTTTATTTTCGTTGTGTGCATCTAACTGTGTCTCATTCGAATTAAAAAATTAAAAAACGCGTTTTTCTTTCCCAATGTTTGTTCCCTCCAAACATAGTCGCGCTTTATTCGCTGCTCCCATAACCCCCCATGCTGATGTCGGTGACAATCTGTACTGAACCACTTTTCACCCGAAGCTTCGCGACCTATTTGGATCGACCTTGTAAATTATCTTTGCACAAAAACAAACTTTCCATTGCAGTTCAGCGCTCGTGTCTCTACTAGTTCATCGATGTCTCAACTAGGTCTCTACTAGTTCATCGATGTCTCAACTAGTGCGCTATCTTCTGAACAAGCTCGAAAGGTCACAAAAAAAGATATAGAAGAGCCTCATCAAGTGCGACTGATTTAGATGACAGTAACCGACAAAAGCCACAAAAAGCAAGTTACATTTGCAATCAATGGGCAGTGGCAGTCACGCACTAGCTACAGCTCAATTTAGTGAGACGGGTACTGGCAACACGTGCTTGGCGCCATTGTGCTATTATTGCCTCAACCATTACGAACGTTTAAAAAAAATACTTTTGTGCACACGGTTCTCATTCAATGCACTCACAATGACGTACCGTTACGCTGAGCTGTATTACCGTGGGACAGCGGATAGTAGCAGCTAGCGTGCTGGCCTTTGGGGCTGGCGGCCGTATTCCAGAGCTAATCTCTCTCTGAAAACCGTCCCAGGTTTGCCTGAGAGTGGCTTCTGCTGCGTGCTGCTGTCTTTCCCAACAGCTGATCCCTGCCAGAAAAAAAAATGTCACTACGCGTCCGGGGGTGGGGTTGCACTCCGGTCCCCTGTGGCACTCTGCGTGATGCTCTAACCACTAGGCCACAATGGCGCGTACACTTCCGCCGTGCCAACGCCAGCTAACTCTTTCATATGTTCGCCACTTGCCTCAAAACGCGTAACGTGGGCACGCGAGAGCAGATGCATGTCTACAACTTTTTTATTTTTTTACCCAGAGATGCAGTAATAAAATGGCAAATGCATTATGTTTGATTAACCACATCCCGTTAGCTTTGTGTCACAAAAGATTCCAAGATATTCGCTAGGTCTGCATAATTTTTTCGAGTTCCGATCACTCGTAACGAAATGTTTTTTTTCTTGCCAACCTGCCGGTTTCCTAACTCACCTTTCGAAAACAACAAATGTGATCGGCCTACAGACGAATAAGTACGGTACTGTCACTTTTCCAGCGCAAAGACTGGACAATCAAATTAACAGGACAGAGTGCTGACAATCGATTGGTGCTTATTGTGCAATTCCACTTGTCTATTCAGCTATACTCGTCCTGCCTACTCGGTTTCCGTGTCCCTTCGCTCGATAAAAGAGAAATTGTTGATTAAACGTTGTTACTGTCTGTTCTTTTCCTAATTTCCGGTTGCTCGATACTGCAGCCACGAGTCCCCGTTCCGCCAACGGTTACAGGCGGCTCGGCCTAGGTCGACCTTTAGCGCACAGGCCGGACATACGCGACCGACTGGCTGTGCCCTCGCCCGCCCTGCCGGGGAGCGTTTATGTATTCGCCACGGGCGGAATTTAGTCCTACAGGCCGGCTCGACCCGCCTTTGTCAGGTTCCTATATATATATATATATATATATATATATATATATATATATATATATATATATATATATATATATATTGTAACGAAGAAGAGTAGCCGCCTGCGCCACAGCACCATCGCTACCGGCATGAGCTCGTGGTTGCTGTCTTTCGCCGAACGCTTGTGACAGCTACCCGTTCGCGCCCGTTGCTAATAAATCTCTTAGCAAGTGGTGGACGTGCTGGGTTTCGACCACCCTGGAACTTCGGAGTCGCACTCTACCCCCCATCATGCCCGACGACGCACGCACTCCTCCAGCTCCTCCAACGGCGCCGGCCACCTTGGTTTGTGCCGGTGCCTTGCGTCAGCGAGATCCCCCTATCTTCTCCGGCACAGATAACAAAGACGTTGAAGATTGGATCTCGTCTTATGATCGAGTGAGTGCCCATAACCAGTGGGACGACGTTACCAAGTTGAGAAACGTCGCCTTTTATCTTACGGACGTTGCGAAACTATGGTTTCTCAACCATGAAGCCGACCTCACTTCGTGGTTGGTCTTCAAGACCAACTTTACCCAAGTTTTTGGTCGGCCTGCAGTAAGAAAGCTTCGTGCAGAACAACGTTTGCGCACACGTTCCCAAGAGACCGGAGAAAACTTCACGAGCTACATTGAGGACATTGTCGACCTTTGGAAACGGGTGAATGCGTCAATGTCAGAGGAGGAGAAGATCAAACATATAATGAAGGGTATTCAGGACGACGCATTTCAAATGTTATTATCGAAGAGTCCTCACTCTGTCGCTGAAGTCATCGAATTGTGCCAGAGTTACGACGAGTTGCGCAGGCAACGGCTTCACACCCGACGTCCCACCCCGCCCACCGACTCTCTATCCAGCCTTGGGGTCGACGACTACAACCATGCTACTCTCTTCATCAAAATCCAGGAATTCGTTCGCGCAGAGGTCGCCCGCCAGCTATCGTTGATATCTTCTGTCCAGGAACCACCCCCTGCTTTGCATCCTACGATCCGCGACTTCATTCAAGAACAAGTCTCTCAAGCCGTTCCTCCAGCCGTTGAGCAGCCACCAGTCACGGCTCCTCTCACTTACGCTGAAGCAGTTTCCCGATCTCGTCCACAAGCGCCCCTGCCGCCCTCTATGCATCGACCACCGACATTTTTGCCGCCATCTATGCCGCTTCACGACCGCCGGCATTTTCCTCCTATGCCGCTGCCCGACCGACAGCCTTTTCCGAATGCTCAACCGCGACTCGGACCTTACCCCCACCAGTGGCGCACCTTCGATGACCGCCCAATATGTTTTGCTTGCGGTGGTGCTGGTCACGTGGCGCGCCATTGTCGTCGTGGCATGCCTCCTCTTCAGAACATCCGGCGGGCGCCACCTTTCCCCGCTCCGTTTTCCTCGTCGCCTTCCAGCCTTCCTACTTCTTCCTTTTCCCCTGACCGCCCAACCGCCTCTACTCGCCGCTCACCATCTCCCCGCCGTCGCTCGCTTTCTCCGATGCGGCGTCGTCCCGTGTCCACCGAGCAGGAAAACTGATGGCCGCAGTTCCCGAGGCACGAACTGCGTCCACGTCGCAATGCCCAAGTCCTCGTCCCTCTCCAGCCAACGTCATCGAAGTCTCTGTCGAAGGAATCGCCGTCCTGGCGCTTGTAGATACAGGAGCCGCCGTATCCGTAATTTCCGCCGAACTCTGCCGCACACTACGAAAGGTTTTGACGCCTCTCTCCGACTTCTCCCTTCGAACCGCGAACGCTCAAAATATAACGCCTCTCGCTGCCTGTACTGCTCGCGTCTTCATTCAAGGTCTACTGTATACCGTCGAATTCGTCGTGCTGCCCACTTGTTCCCATGACATCATATTAGGCTGGGACTTCCTTGCAAATAATAACGCCGTTATTGACTGTTGTCACGCCGAACTCGAACTTTCTGCACTTCCAGACGTCGAGCCTATCGACAACGACCCTTCCAGTGTTAAACTGTTTGTTTCCGAAGACAATTCCGTCCCTCCACGCTCTTCCCTGCTTGTGCCTGTGTCGTGCGCCGCTATTTCTGATGCCACTGTTTTCTTTACGCCCTCTGAGCTGTTCATTCGCCGCCGATGTTCTCCGCTGCCCTTTGCTCTCCTTACTCTTCGCAATGGCGTCACGAAAATGGTCGTCGACAATCCCACAGCCTGCCCTTTAGCTTTATCTCATGGTGAATGCCTAGGCCTTGTTCAACCAGTCGACACCTTTTGCATCTTTGACACTCCTGCCGTTTCTACTTCTGCGGGCCTTGGCGCACTTACTTGTGACTCTGCGGTTGATCAGTCACTCCTCGACGCTTTCCACTGCTCCATCGACGATGGCACGTCATCTTCAGAACGAAGCCAGCTTATTGCTCTCCTGCAGAGGTTCCGCGCTTCTTTCGACAGCCATGCTTCCGGTTTGGGCCGCACATCGACCGTTTTTCACCAAATAGATACCGGCAGTCACGCACCTTTACGGCAGCGCCCTTACCGAGTTTCCGCCTCTGAGCGCCGTGTCATTGACCACCAGGTTGCTGACATGCTCAAGCGTGGCGTTGTGCAGCCTTCCAACAGTCCCTGGGCATCACCGGTCGTCCTCGTTAAGAAAAAGGATGGCTCTATTCGATTCTGCGTCGACTACCGACGTCTGAACAAGATAACGCGCAAGGACGTTTACCCGTTACCGCGCATCGACGACGCCCTCGACTGTTTGCAGGGAGCTGAATTCTTTTCTTCGCTGGATTTACGTTCCGGATACTGGCAAGTCCCCTTGGCACCATCTGATCGACCTAAAACAGCATTTGTGACACCTGACGGATTGTACGAATTCATCGTAATGCCTTTCGGCCTGTGCAATGCTCCCGCCACTTTTGAGAGAATGATGGATAATATTTTACGCGGCCTCAAATGGAACACATGTTTATGCTACCTGGATGACGTAGTTGTCTTTTCCGCTGATTTCCAAACCCATCTCAGCCGTCTCGAGCAAGTTCTCAAATGCCTTACTGTCGCGGGACTTCAACTTAACTTAAAAAAATGTCGTTTTGGTGCCCGAAAGCTCCCTATTCTTGGCCATGTTGTATCACGAGACGGCGTCCTTCCGGATCCAGCCAAGCTCCGCGCTGTCACCGACTTTCCGCAACCAAAGAACTTAAAAGAGCTTCAAAGTTTTCTTGGTTTATGCTCATACTTCCGACGTTTCATTCGAAATTTCGCTTCCATAAGTGCACCCCTGACAGCCCTTCTAAGTGGCGACAAAGAACTCTCCGCTTGGTCGCCCGCCTGTGATGACACCTTCACGAAATTACGCCGCCTGCTAACCTCGCCACCTATCCTCCGCCACTTCGATCCTGCAGCGCCCACAGAGGTCCACACCGATGCCAGCGGCATCGGACTTGGCGCCGTACTCGCACAACGAAAAGCGGGCTTTGATGAATATGTCGTTGCCTACGCGAGCCGAACTCTGACAAAGGCCGAGGCTAATTACTCTGTTACAGAGAAAGAGTGTTTAGCCATTATTTGGGCCCTTGGAAAATTCCGTCCTTATTTGTATGGTCACCCTTTCGATGTCATCACTGACCATCACGCCCTTTGTTGGCTGTCTACCCTTAAGGACCCATCTGGCCGACTTGCTCGCTGGGCCCTTAAGCTACAGGAGTACGACATCCGCGTCCTCTACCGTTCCGGCCGCAAACACACGGACGCTGACGCCCTTTCTCGCTCACCGGTCTCCGCTGACTGCGCTTGCCTATCCGCCCTTGAGCCCATAGTTCCATCTCATGCACTGCGCAACATGCCGTCGGAGCAGCGCAAGGATCCCTGGATCAGTGCTCTCATCAGCATCCTTTCTGATCCATCCACCTCATCACCATCGCGCGCTCTTCACCGCCAGGCTACCCACTTCTGCATTCGCGACGGCCTTCTTTATCGTCGTAATTACCTCTCTGACGGTCGCAAGTGGCTTCTCGTGATACCCCGCCATCTCCGTGACCTTATCTGCGACGCTTTCCACGCAGACCCTCAGTGCGCACATGCCGGCCTCTTCAAGACCTATGCTCGACTACGCATCCGATTTTATTGGCGAGGCATGTATAATTACGTCAGAAAGTTCATTCGCTCCTGCGCTCCGTGCCAACGCCGAAAATTACCTCCCGGACAAGTCTACCCGTCACAACCCCTTCCCTGCCCTCGTCGGCCTTTTGATCGTGTTGGCATAGACATCTACGGACCGCTACCCTCCACACCAGCAGGCAACCGCTGGATTATTGTTGCAGTGGATCACTTAACCCGCTATGCTGAAACAGCTGCTCTGCCGACTGCCACCGCCCGCGACGTTGCATCGTTCCTATTACGACATTTCGTTCTTCGCCACGGTGCCCCTCGCGAACTTCTGAGCGACAGAGGCCGCGCCTTTCTTTCCGATGCTTTGAAGGCACTACTCGACGAATGCCGAATCGTTCACCGCACCAGTACAGCGTACCATCCGCAAACTAACGGCATGACCGAGCGCTTCAACCGTACTCTTGGCGATATGCTCTCCATGTACGTCGCCTCTGATCATTCAAACTGGGACCAAGTTCTCCCTTTCGTGACGTATGCGTACAATACTGCGACCCAGGCAACTACTGGTTTTTCCCCTTACTTTCTCCTATACGGACGAGAACCTTCTACTACTCTCGATACTATTCTGTCATATACACCTGACGCGTCCGAAAGTACTCCGCTATCTGAAGCTGCTCGTCATGCTGAGGAATGCCGCCAGCTTGCCCGCTCTTTTTCCACCGAGGACCAGTGGCAGCAGCAATCCCGTCAACCTGCCGGCCGTTCTGCACCAACTTTTTTGCCTGGCTCTCTCGTATGGCTTCGGGTACCCGCTACTACACCCGGCCTCTCCTCAAAACTTGTCGCAAAGTACCTAGGACCCTACCGCGTTCTCGAGCAAACGTCCTCCGTCAATTACATCGTAGAGCCCCTCACGCCATCGACGGACCTACGCCATCGCGGCCGCGAACTTGTCCACGTCTCTCGCCTTAAGCCGTACTACGACCCAATAGTAGTCTCTTCGCCTTGAGCCGCCAGGATGGCGCCTTTTTCTGCGGAGGGCGATTGTAACGAAGAAGAGTAGCCGCCTGCGCCACAGCACCATCGCTACCGGCATGAGCTCGTGGTTGCTGTCTTTCGCCGAACGCTTGTGACAGCTACCCGTTCGCGCCCGTTGCTAATAAATCTCTTAGCAATATATATATATATATATATATATATATATATATATATATATATATATATATATATATATATATATATATATATATATATATGTATATAATAGAACTCTGGGAGTGTTAGCCAGTGCCACCACTCACGAACCTAGGCGACGGATGTGGAATATCCTAGTACTACTAGGAAACATAAATGCCCAAGAAAGTGGATGGGAAAACGACGCCGCGGTAGCTCAATGGGTAGGGCATCGCAAGCGTAAAGCCTGTTTCACATGATGCGATTTTCGTCGCACCGGAAGTGCGATTTCCGTCGTTTGCGATGAAAATCGCAGTCGCAGTGCCGACCCCCCGATTTTCGGCTGCGACCAACCGGTTGGTCGCACAGTCGCACTGTCGCACCGATCGCTGCGATTTTCCGTCGAAATTGCGCGGAGAGCTGTCAACGGAGCTATTTCGCCGGTTTGTTTTGATGGCGTCTCGCACGAGCAGTGCAATCGCGGAGACGTGGATCGTCGAATTAGGTACGTGCGCGAATTAAGGGACAATAAAAAACTTGTACAGATTGCATTCTCCTATTGCTATGCGTTTGTTGACACGCTACACAGCAAATGAAGTGCATTTTCACGTTTGCTTCGTGCGCCTTTGCGAGTTGTCAGTCCTAGGAGGTGTTCGATCCCCAGCAGACGACGAGGTCGTCACAATTTTCTTTTGTTGAGTAGCATGCAAAAATCGCGCTTACGGAGCAGCTTGAATTATTTCAACCTCGGCAAGGGCAAATGATAAGACAGCAAAGTACCCGAAGTTCCTACGTTGCGCTGAACGCGGTACCGTTCAGTTGCATTTTCTTGTCGGTTTTCAAGCATGAATTTCCCGATTCATCTTGAAAGCTTATCTTGCCTCTTATTAAATTTGACAGAGCAAAAGTGTAGGCTATCGTAATGAATTTGCTACGGTAGTATTAAATCCGTGGCTTGAATAAAATATTACATGCACGTTAAGTTGCACCTCTTCTCTGGAGATTTTTTTTTTCTTGCACAGAAACCAATAAACATAGGCTATGTTGCGGACTTTGTATCCTTACTGCATCTGTATGAACACTTGCTCTGCAAGGTAATCAACTGTACAGCTAGCAGATTAATTAAATTGCTTGCTATAGAGGCAAAGTGACAACGTACCCTCCAGCACAATTATGTAGAACTCGTGCAACAATGCGAAAAGCAGGCAAACGGCCTGTTCTTGTGGGGATAAAACAGTATAAAACGACACGCTGAAGAAAAGTAAATCAAAACTGTGCAGTGAAGTCAGCCAGTACAAGCAGTTATTGCACATTCACAGCGGATCAAGTGTGCAGAAACATGCCTTCCATGTTTCTAGTAAGTTTCTAATAAGTTTGTGATCACATATATTAGTGTGTAAATCCATATAACGATATCCGCTGCGATTATTATTTTTATAAGTAATGAAATACCATGCTACTTGCAAGAACATATATCACCCAAGGATTTCAGAACAAATTTCTGCATTTCAACTATACACAATATGTGGCTTATTCAATAAAAGACCATAAACTGGGCTTTTTTGCCATGACAAATTTATTCCAAACTTTACTTACATACAGGCAAGAAAAAAAATTATAGACAGAAATATTGTTCTTCAATTTGTTCACCTGCCACTGTGGCTATAGCATTCTGCTGCCAACACAAGGCGAGGGGTTGATTTGCCAGCCATGGAAGTCGCATTTCGATGGGAGTTGGAGGTGAGAAAAAAAGCTCTTGCACTTAGATTTAGTTCATCACCTTTTATTGAACCCTTACACTTCAAAATACTATTGCATAGGGGGGCATGCTTATGCAAAATCTAACACCAATAGAAAGCAAAGGGCAGAATTGTAAACCAACCATCTTTCGTGATAATTCGAGTGTGTAAATATTCATTGCATCGATATGTATTGTTCAACAGCACTGCACAAATAAGCATGAGCAGGTGTAGCAAGTACTCTGTCAGGAAGCTGGTTCTACAGATGTATAAAAGGCATGAATGCTCATACTACGTCGCACACATAGCACAAAGAAAACCTTTTTCGAGAGTTGTCCCTTCTGGCAGATATGAGTGGGACATAAGCAGCAGAAACTTTATTGCAGGACATTGTGTAATACCGCTTATGAAAGAGTGAAGAGAGTGAAAAGGCTTTTAACAGCAGTACCTCATGCTGCTCTAATAAGAGGAACGATAAGCAAAAACATTTCTGGTAGAGCACTTAAACAGCAACTTTCTGAAAGACAGAAAATTTCAGGTGAGAGTTGGAGGTACATTTGGCGCACACACACCAACAACACGGGCATACTACAAGAAACACTACAGCCTATGGTGTATTACAGTCCATGGGAAAGCTATCTTATACAGAAATCAAGAATGATGCAACAAGCCCTCGACAACACTGCAGACTTTCTTGGCCAGTCTGGCCTCTCGCTTTCTGATAAGTCAGCTCATATGGACGTCGGAAAAAAAAAGAAAGACTAGAATCAAGAACTACCCAAGATTGCACATTGTGATCCACATAGCTGGACAAATATGCCCGCAAGTCAACATCCACAAATCCTCAGCTAGTGTAAGCCCGTGACGGCAGAGCCAGCACGTGGGTGAAACAATTATGCAATGCCTGGACGCAACTTCCACACCTGGTGAAAAGAATAATCTCGAAATAATGGGGGTGGACTAGTGCATACTATAGAAAATCGCAGATGCTGTGCTTGTGTCCAAGGTATGGCACGGTATGAATTACCAGCAGCACACAAAAAAGACAACTCATCGAATACAGGCATCGGGTAGTAATAACAGGTCTTTCCAACTGTACCATGCTTGATGACCTCTATGAAAAAGAGCTGACGAACAAGCTCCTAGACGGAGTAGAGTTGCAGCCTGCAGCACAAATTCTTTGTCTCAAGATCTCAGAACCTCGTCCCAAGATACTATGCCAGCTAGCATACGAGATGCAAAGACGACTACCCCTCCCTTCAGAAACACAACCTCGGGAGTACCTGAACTTGAAACACAACAGGCCCATACCGTGGAATATGGGGGCAAACAATTAGGGCAGGAGACTATATGCAACTGCCAAACACACAGAGGAGGTTGCTAATCATGAAAATGCAAGCAAACATAAGGCACATATAGTACACTCATCTGGCAATACCAGTGTAACAGTAGTATGACACTACATAAAACTAAACGCCATATAAGTGAGTACCATTCCAGGTCATCCTACACCTAGAAAAGCTGAACTGAAGGCAATCAAAGCAGCACTTGTAGTGCAGATTACACCCTGCATGGATTCACCAGAAACTGTCTGGGCCTGCACATCACACAAGATTGTCGGGAAAATCAGGAGATTGACACGCGACTTGCAAGCACATAGCCAGAAATTAAATTACAGAATACATAGCCATGCAGATATTTCAGGAAACAAGCAGGCTTATAAGCCTGACATAATAACTGAAAACTAGATGAGTTTGTGTATATTCATTATTAACTAAAGTGCTACAGATAGACAACAGACAAGAAAGAAGTACTCGGTGTGTTCACTTCGTTCCTGTCCATCGAATTTCTGTTGCAGTATAGTTAATGAATTCATAAGGCTGCACAGGAGAAGAGATACCTCTGCCCAAGGGCCCGATCTCACATCCAAATCCACGCGTGTGCACACACACACACAAATGTTGCAAGAGTGCATAGCATGAAGCAGTATCAACAGGATGACACTAGATATGGATGAGGACGAACTTTCAACTGAGGTTCATTTGTAAAAATGTGGCGAGTTATATAAATTAGCACAAAAAAAAGGACGATGAGCAAAACGAGAACAAGGTGAAAGCAGGAGCCAACGTTTCGACAAGTGGACTTGTCTTCTTCAAGGTCCACGTGTGAAAACGTTGGCTCCTACTTTCACCTTGTTCTCATGTTGCTCATCGTCTTGAATTTCCATCTCCTGCCTTCCCCGAGTTTTCCCCAGAAAAAGAAAGACATCTTTGAAGGATAGATAAAAATTGGTGCTTGATACAGGCAAACATAAATAAAGATGCTACAGAAAGAAAATATAGAAAAATTCCAAGTGCAGGAAAAAAAAATCATTACAATTGCCAATCCTGCATGCCAGCACCTTTCAAGAAACTTTGTTGTTATTCCAATAGACGGACTGACACCTTGTTTATGCAAGCACATTCTTCCAGTTCCATGCCACTGGGAAAAAAATGAGTTTCCTGGAAGGTAGCCACATGCACACTTGATGATCACAATGTTTTTTTTCCCTGGACTTGTATATCTATATGTATTTTCTCCCTTTCCTGCTTTTATGTTTGGTTTCATCAAGCACTAGTCTTTATCAGGTTTTATTGCTGTACTACTTTGTGGTAACCTTTATAGATCACTGCATTTTCACAATAAACCTTTTAATCAGAAGTTAGCATACCCTGTTCTTACTGCTTCACACTGTACATTCTTGCTACATTGGCCAAATAAAAGATTTTATAAGGTATCATGAGGGCCATTAAAGTGACTTGTTGCAGTCTAAAAAAAAAACGAATAGCCTGGCTGCAGATGGCACCAGAGAACACATAGGACAAACAAGAAAACCGAGATGATCCAACAACCAAAAGTTTAATGTACACACCGAGTAAATGCTCGCTGACAAGCAATAGACTGAACATGCACAAAAAGGAGAATCAAAAATTCATGTGTGTTTCCCGAGAGGAAATGCATCCATTTCTAACGGAGGCCGTGCTGACAAGATTAACCCAGCATTTTTAGATCTACAGCTTGCGTAATTTCTCTAGGCAGCTGATCTGCACAGAATGCTAGCTTCTTCCTCTACAATGCACGCTCAGATGTGGAGAGTGCATTGTAGAGGAAGAAGCTAGCATTCTGTGGAGATCGGCTGCCTAGAGAAATTATGGATGTTGTAGATGCAAACACACTGGGAGAATCTTGTGTCAGCATGGCCACTGTTACACTTTCAGAGATGGATGCGTTTCCTGTTGGAATCTGTATGGACACACATCAGATCTTGCTTCTGCTTTTTGTGTAAATTCGGTTTATTGCTTGTCGAACAGCATTTACTCGGCATGTTCAATAAACTTTCATATATTAATACACCTCATGATTGCCTTGGTTTCTAGCAGAAAGGTGTTCATTCTTTTTACAGTGAAGCTGTATATGCCTAGGCGAAACACTCATGGTCCGATCCCAAAAACCCTAGTGTAGGGGTATGAGCCATTGTTTAAGGGGGTGTGAGCCATTGCATTCGTCTTGCATGATGGACGGCGACATTTCTTTTTGGATAGACAGAAATGCTTATGCATTTCAAACATACATTTATCTGCGTATTATTGCAGGGAAGGGACACAGAGGGGGACGGGGTTAAGACAAGATCATGATGTCATTATTATCTCACAGCAAAGGTGTGGTGGGCCATTGGCTAGACCGATAGTGACGTCGTTTCTCTCTAGCAGCAGAGCACGCGTGCAGCAGTCTCTCTCCGACTTCCCAATAGGTTCGAAAATGTGTCCCTGTATTTAATTAAATGAAATGTGCAGCCCCGGTGTGTCACTTCGTAACTGCAGTGCATAACTGAGTCATAAACATTATGATTAATGCATTAAAAAACACAAGTGTGTAACATAATTCAGAAAGACTTTGATGGACCCGCTGGAATACCACAATGAACCACTCATTGCACTTTCCATGATATTGATCTTGCAAAGTGCAATGTGTGGCATTCCAAATAAACAATGTGATAAACCCAAGCCAAACATGTGCATAACCTCATTAAGAAACACAGACATAACCAATAATATAGAAAGACTTGAATAAACCATTGAAAAAAACCCAGTGATAAACACCGGGGCTGCACATTTCAGCTTTGCTGGTTTACTGTCTGTACAGGGTGCACGGGCAGTAACTTTTTCTGTTATTGTTTGTTAAGTATTGTATAATGTTGTGCCAGTAAAACACGGACTAGTTGGTGCAATGTATTGGCACTGCTTTTTTTGATGTTTTTTTTATGTTGTGCCCTTCTTCCTTCTGTAGCTACTTTTCTATTCCCCCTCGCATAATACTCCAACCTTGCAGCCTGCGAGGTATATAAATAAATATGTATATAAGCACATGTCATTCATTTATCTGCATATACCTCGCATCATTTCTTGCTCAACAAACGTCACTGCATTGATGTCTCGCAGCGTGCATCTACATTAACTGCCATTTGCGTTTCGGTATGGTTTGTGAACAGTGTAATGCATAAAAATTACATTACATTAAGGTTGTGACCTATGCGGTGCATAAGCAAACCTTGCAAAAGATGACATGTTTGATTGTTGAAAATAAGAGAAATTGTATATATCGCAGTTACTTTAACAGTATTTAATTGACCACTTGACAAAAACTTCACTTCGCATAGATTCCAACACGTACACTGAATCTGCAGTTTTCTTCTTTGCTTATTAATGCAGTCGTTACTGCATGGCCACATTGTAGATTTGAAAACAAAGTGAAATAAATTTGTTTGTTGCAATATAACAATATGTGTAGATCACTGCGATTGTAACACAAAAACTTCATACAAACATGCACACTATAGGATGCAGATAAATGCTCAGGACAAACTCCAGAATGTTTGCATCCGGATACTTATGAAAGTGAACAGTTTCACTCCATGGCTGTCAATGAGAGGGAGAGAGAAAACTTAATTGTGTTCGTAGAACAAAAATGCATTGATAAGCTTAGACATATAGTCATTGCTTAACACTTTCGAAATGAATAATTATAGCTTGCTATCGACATTGAAGCAGCCTTTCGACAGCAAGAAAAGGAATAAGTTTCTCCAGCTCTGAACATGGAATTGCAGGAAATACAAGCAGGCATAAAATTCTGCCAATACAATCTGTTTAGGAATACTAAATTGGAATAAACACTGAGGCTTGCATTTGTTCTTTCTCTGGCTGAGCAATCTAGTTTTAAATGACTCCCGTAAACACGTCGTAACAATGTTGATCTAATACAGGTTAAATGCATGACTAGCTTAAGAAATCCGGATGATTGCTATAAATTACAGTGAAGAAGCTATAATATCAAATAACATTAATAATATAATAATAATATTTATTTCCACAAAACAGGCTAACCTTGAGAGGCGTGCGAGGCTGAGCAGAAAGCTGAAAAATTCTACGGCAAGTCCGCCTGCCGTGGGCCTACGATCCTGCGTTATGAATAGCGCGTATTGATATGGTCTTCTTGTTAGAAGTTCCTAGTATACTACCAGCGCGAGACACGGGACAACAAAGTGGACGAGAAGCGTGTCTTTTAGAATGCTATGTTACAACGTACAGGTTTTTACAAAAGTGACGGTAACTGCTCGAAACATTTGATGCGTCGGCTTTTGCGCCTTTAGAAATATTTAGAGAGGGCTCCCATATATACATTCGCAGCGCGAGCGCGGCGATGGACGAACCAGGCTAGCGCTAAGGTTGAATTTCACAACACAATTTTCATTCCACGTCGTAATCACACAGATCGTTTGAGGCTTCGTTCAGGGGCACACGCGGGCGTTCGGGTTGGTGCTTCTTGTTGCGTTTGGCGTAAGAATATGGCTAGGAGCAGGCACCACATATGCGCAATGACGGGCAATATACACGCATCATTTCTCCAGAAGCTGACGCCGAGCTCGGGTAGCGCGAGGATCTTGTTGGGCTGACACGACAACTTCGTGGCAGCCGAATTCCGAATACTGCATATACGGTGAGGGTAGCTATATGAACTTGTCGATAGGTCATCTTGTATATTGTTGTAGCGCAGGCAGAACGAAACGGTCATAGAAGGTAGATAAAATAACACACAGCGCTGAACCATAGAATAAAGAATCGCTGAACCACCTGCGAACAGCTGTTTACGTGCGCGATGTCGCACTGAACTACAGAAACCGCCGTCGCGCACTCCGAAACAAATGTCAACTTCAACACGTTTTTAAATTACAAAACAAGCATATTATTTGCTCCTAATAAAGAAAAGTCAACAATATTATAAGTTAAACGTTTTATTCATTACAATAAAATAATTGTGCAACGTGTGCCATGAAACCTGGCAGTAAGCAACCCTGGGAATCGCACCAGTCGCATTGTTAAAATCGCAATCATGTGAAATGGGCCCTCTAAAAATCGCTCTGCGACGCGTGCGACAGCACCGATTTTCGTCGTTCCAGTCGCAGCATGTGAAACAGGCATAAGGCGAAAATATGGGATCATTCCCCACCTGCGGGCAAGTTGTTGTTTCATGCACTTTCATTTCCATTAATTTATGACTCCATTAGTTTATCATGCCATTAATTTAGTACATTTCCCCTATGTGGTCCTTGGTGTCAATCTCTGCTGCCTTCTTAGGATATGCTACACACACACACACACACACACACACACACACACACACACACACACACACACACACACACACACATATATATATATATATATATATATATATATATATATATATATATATATATATATATGTATATATATATATATATATATATATATATATATATATATATATATATATATATGTATATATATATATATATATATATATATATATATATATATATATATATATATATATTTTTTTTATTTTATTTAGTACATACTGCAGACCTTTCGGTCCAAGCAGAGGGGCAATAGAACGTATACAAACAAAAGAGAACAAATTAAGAACAAACAAATACAGATTTATACAAATTTTAGTCACACTGTGTCTGTAAACTGTCGTTCCAGTCTGATACTGTTCTGGGAAAAAAAGAAAATTTAAACGTGTTAGTTCGAGCATAATAGGGTGTTAGTGAATCCGGATGATGCTGTCTTGTTTGCCGTGTTAGTGCAGGCGTTATATAAGTCGATGGTTTAATTTCAAGCCTGTTGTTGAGAAGAAGGGAAAGGAATTCAAGTCTTAGCAGCTTTCGGCGCGATTCAAGAGTAGGTATGGAGTTTGCTGTCATAATTTTGGAGGGAGAGTCCAGTCTTGCGAATTTATTAAATATAAACCTGACTGCCTTTCTTTGTATTTTTTCAAGACGCACGATATTTGATTTAGTATAAGGATCCCATGATATACATGCATACTCTAACTTTGGTCTAATAAATGTAAAATAACACAGTAATTTCACGTTAGGAGGGGCATTTTTCAGTTTGTGTCTTAGGAAACAGAGTTTGCGGAAAGCAGAAGAACAAATATCATTAATGTGCATGTTCCATGACAATGTGGAAGTCAAAGTAACACCTAAGTATTTGTAATTGTGAGTTTCACGCAGAGCTGAAGAACCTAGCGTATAAGAAAAAGTTAGTGGGCTTTTTTTACGAGTAACACGACGAAATACGGATTTATCAGCGTTAATAAACATACCCCATTCATTACACCACTTTAATATGTTATTTAAATTCTTTTCGAGGACAGTCTGATCATTCTGACAAGTTATGTCACTGTACAAAATACAATCATCGGCAAACAGTCTAATTTGCACACCAGGAGTTATGGTTTTAACAATGTCATTTATATAAATTAAAAACAGTAAAGGCCCCAAGACACTACCTTGGGGCACCCCTGATGTGACTGGGAGAGTGGCCGAGCTATGTTCACGTATTGTAACGTACTGAGTGCGTTTGCTCAGGTAAGCAATAATCCAGTTTATGAAAATGTCAGGTATGCCAATAATTCTAAGTTTGTATATTAATTTGTCGTGCGGAACCTTATCGAAGGCTTTTCTGAAATCTAAAAATATTACATCTATTTGGCCATTATTGTCTAGAGATAAAGCACATGAATGAATCACTGATACCAATTGCGTTACAGTCGAATAACCCTTTCTGAAGCCATGCTGAAACTCCGTGAGCACATTGTTTTCAGCTAAGAATTCTTTTATATAGTTTGCCACGATGTGCTCCAAGAGCTTGCAGCATTGTGATGTCAGAGAAATGGGACGATAATTTTGTAATCTTAGTCGATCTCCTTTTTTAAATATTGGAACAACTCGGGTCACTCTCCATTCATCGGGCAGTTGTGCCGACAGCACAGACGCTGAAAAAATTCGTACAAGAAAGCTGGCAATAAGTTCAGGATAACGTTTTAGAAAGATGTTAGGGATTTCGTCAGGGCCACAAGAAGCTTTGGTTTTTAGGTTTACCAACATGTTCACAATTCCAGCATAAGAAATAGAATCCACGTGGAATACCTGTTTCACAGGAAGCATAGTAATGCAATCATCTGACACTGCAAATACACTTTGAAAATACTCATTAAAATGTCGTGCTATGTCTTTGTCATTAGTTATTGATGTGCCCTCAATTATTATTTGTGAAATCGGTTTCTTTCTTTCCTTCATATGGTTCCAAAATTTTGTAGGATCATTTTTAATAAAGTTAGGCAGAGAGTTGTTATAATAGTAACTCTTTGCAGCAGTCACCTTCTGTTGAAGAGAGTTCTGCGCCTCTTTTATTTTAATAGGATTACCATGCTTTCTTTTTAACCTTTTTACCTTGCGTTTAATATGAATAACATCGCGTGTCACCCAAGGTGTGTGTTTGCGAACTTTCTTTTTTTTACTAGGGATGAATTGGTTCATGCAAAAGTGGCACATAATTTTGAATCGATTCCACAGAGAACAGGCATCAGTGCTGATAAAATCAACAAGACAGTTTTCCATGTGCTCAATGATGGACACATCATCGGCATGAGAATAATCTTTGTAGCTAAGCACTGAGGAATAGTTTTGCGTCATCTGTACAACTGGTAAGGTAATGCTCACTAGCCGGTGGTCGGAAAGTCCTTCAATACAAACAAAATATTCCGGAAAATCCTGGCTAAGAAATACCAAATCGAGAATGGATTTGCAAATGCCCTGTATGCGTGTCGGCTCGCGCACCACCTGTTTCAAGTTATAACGCAGCATAATATTGAAGATAATGTTGGCGTGCTTGCTGAACGCGTTTCCAGTATTAAGGCGCTCCCAGTCGATGTTCGGTAAATTAAAGTCACCTGCCAATATAATCTTATTCTTTCTGTGCCTGTTCATTTCATCATCTAATTTATATATATATATATATATATATATATATATATATATATATATATATATATATATATATATATATATACGTAAGTTTGTGACGACGTGCATCTGACGTGTAGAGCTTTCTTTCAATGAAATTGTTCCAAAGTGTTCATATCCGTCGTTTTCTTTTAGCACTCATAGCGTTAGGAATCCACTAGGCGACAGGTGAGATAAAGCTCTGTCCAGTGCGGGTGCTTGCCGTGAAAAGCAATAATATGTATATGTTGCAAATTTCTTCCCTTCTGATATCTTCAATTAACGGTAATTTAATTTTCCAAATATAGCCACATTGTTTATAAACTTTTGCGGTTTTCAGTTATAAAGGACTTCTGCAACTTGTACGGGCTTTGAAAAGTCACACATAAATGTTTAAGGAACATGTCATTTGGGAAAACGCTGAATTCAGAAATAAGAATTCGGAAATAATCAGAAGAATAAGAATGGGCCGGGGGTGCGTTTGGCAGGCTTTCTCACATCATGAACAGCAGGTTGTCATTATCCCTCAAGAGAAAAGTGTATAATAGCTGTGTCTTACCAGTACTCACCTACGGGGCAGAAACCTGGAGGCTTACGAAAAGGGTTCTACTCAAATTGAGGACGACGCAACGAGCTATGGAAAGAGGAATGATAGGTGTAACGTTAAGGGATAAGAAAAGAGCAGATTGGGTGAGGGAACAAACTCGAGTTAATGAGATCTTAGTTGAAATCAAGAAAAAGAAATGGGCATGGGCAGGACATGTAATGAGGAGGGAAGATAACCGATGGTCATTAAGGGTTGCGGACTGGATCCCAGGGGAAGGGAAGCGTAGCAGGGGGCGGCAGAAAGTTAGGTGGGCGGATGAGGTTAAGAAGTTTGCAGGGACGGTATGGCCACAATTAGTACATGACCGGGGTTGTTGGAGAAGTATGGGAGAGGCCTTTGCCCTGCAGTGGGCGTAACCAGGCTGCTGCTGCTGCTGCTGCTGCTGCTGCTGCTGCTGCTGATGATGATGATGATGATGATGATGAATGCATATTCATCATTCTTGGCGTATGCATATTCTTGGCATATTCTTGGCGAATAGTATTTCTTACCAACATAGTAACTTAAAAATCAGGAGAACGTCATGCCTGTGCAGAGCAGTAACGCACAATTACCGTAATTGTTGACCGGTAAACATTCCTGGCCGACTGTAACTGCTAACGCGAATTGTATTCTTGGCATTGCCAGACCACTTTTTTTTTTCGACGACTCATCTGAGCGTTTTCTTGCGCAAATCGTGGAAATGGAATACTCCAAAAATACGGACCGATTCGGAAGATCAGGCAGTCTAGAAACGTGGGCCTAACCTCGTTCGCAGCTCTTCGATAAAAAAAAAATTTCAAAGTTTGTCCAAGTTTATCTTTGTCTAAAAAAATAAGTCGAAGTATCAACCGAAAGGCGCAGCATCGGTTACGATAGAAAATCAGTGGACAGCTATACTAACTAAGCCCAGCAGACCTATCGGCAGTATGAAGTTGTAAACATAGGCATACTAACCGATTCAACAAGCATGGTGTCACACGCGCACAAGCAAACACGAACACATCTCAGCTTATGACCCGCTGTGAAGATGCTGGAGTGAGCAGCAACGAGCTAACTGACCTTCTTGCAGCCGCTCGCATCAACGCGAACCAATCGGAAACACAGCGCGCGGCGGACTCTCTACAGGGATCGGATGTCTATCAAAACACTGCAGGCCAGGGCGCGCGCGCGGCCGAGCGCGCCGCACGGAGGTGAACACGTTGTTTTTCGGAGAACAGAGTTGCAAACATGTCAACATAAAAGGTATGTATTGGCTTCTTCACGGCAATCTTCATACACCCTTTATATATATTTGTCTATGACGTAATAGTTCTGGGGAAACCCGCAAGATGGAGAGAAGTAATTGATAAAGGGAAAATCAGACGTATCTATATTGCTACACGCATGTGGTATTTGATTGTTTGAACGAGGCGCGAGAGCGTCATCGCTCCAGAAAAGAGGGGGAAGAACGAACTCGGCACGCGGCGAGAATCTAGCCGGTCAGCGCTGCAACCGCTGTTGTAAAGGTAACCTGTAAATAGCTGCTCGCCTTACTGACTCGTCCTTCGCGTAACATTGTGATGGAGGTGGAACGTTCCCCATCCTCGCCACGGAGCTCCGAAGCGGCCACACCGTCGTCTTCTCAGCCATGGCTTCCGATGGAACCATCCCGTTGCCACCTTCACCTGCGGCGCCAACCACAACGTACGTTACAGTTCCTAGTCTCCGTGATCCTGGAACATTCTCTGCCCAAAATAGCGTTGACGTCGATGACTCCCTCAGCATGTATGAGCGTGTTAGCCAAAGCCACCACTGGGACCCTACCATCATGCTTGCCAATGTGACCTTTTATGTGGACGGGTCACCTGGTGTCTAGTTTCGCACCCATGAGGTCGAGCTCTCCAGCTGGGGACATTTGGCAACCCGTCAGATCGCCAACAGGCTGCGCGAAAAGAGCTTGCCAGTCGTGTCCAGTCGTCGACCGAATCGTACTTCTCCTACTTAGACGAAGTGCTCGCGCTTTGCCGCATTGTCGTCGAGCACATGACCGAGGTTGACAAGGTGGGCCATATCCTGAAAGGCAACGCGGACGACGCCTTCAATTTGCTCGTCTACAGTGACGTTTCCGCCGTCGATGCCATCGTCAAAGAATGCCGCCGCTTCGAGGTAGCCAAAAGCCGCCGCGTCATCCCACAGTTTTCCCGGCTCCCAAACGCCCCTGCCAAATCCTCTCGCTCCGCTCTTACCGCCACACAAGGATTTCAAGAGAACGTCACACGTGTATCGTAGTGCCTAGGAAGGCGAACATGCTGGGCCGGGGCAGTGGGGGAAAGAACGCCGATTTATTGAACATGTGTACATATATAGGTTTTAGGAAGGGGTGTGTCTATTTATCAAGAACAGATAAGTTGTTTGCACAGCATGCACATGGTGCATGCGTAGTGACATACAATGTGCTTGCGCGGAACACGTGTGGCGCTCGGCGCCCAAGATACGATACATCTTCCTTTGTACGAAAAACAAAACAAGAATTGGGAAAATAACATTAATGAAAATTGTCAGGCACTTTAGTTCAAGGCACTTGCGCGAAGTTCTCGTCGTAGGCCAGACGTTGAGGCGGTCGACGTTGTCTGAGCGACCTCCTTGGGGCTGGTGTGGATGAGACACTAATTGGGGCACAGGGCTCAGAAGGAATAGACGGGGCTGTGCATTCTGTGTAGCTAGGTGCCGACCCATTTCTTTGGCCCGAGTTTCCCTCGAAGTCATCGTCGTCGTCTTCCTGTACGCTGCGTCGGAAGGGCTCCCGGGTCAGTAGCAGGTGCTGCCGGTTGCGCCTCAACACCGTGCCGTTTTCAGTGACGACTGTATACGACCTCGGGTAACCAGCCGGCTTGAGAACCTTTGCTTTCGTGTCCCATGCACCTTTCTTGATCCGGACCGTATCTCCAGGGCTCAGGCGTGCCACTGATCCCCTAGAGTGGTCTGTCTGAAGGCGCCGGATCACCTCGTGACTGGGGTTGCCTTGAACGTCGGGGATTGTTGTGCGGAGCCTTCGCCCCATCAGCAGCTCAGCGGGCGATGCGCCGCACTCGAGTGGAGTTGTCCTGAAAGCGAGCAGTCCCAACCAGAAATTTTGTTTCGCTTCCGTCGTTTTCTTGAGGATATGCTTAGTTATCTGAACGCCTGTTTCTGCCAACCCATTAGAACGTGGGTATCCCGGGCTAGACGTGACATGCCTAAAATCGTACAATTTTGAGAATAACGCGAATTCGCGACATGAAAATTGAGGGCCATTGTCAGAACAAACTTCTATGGGAATGCCGTGTCTTGCAAAGATCGAACTTGTTGCGTCAACCGTACTGTTTTGGCCGTGGTGTCTTTGAGTAGTTCCACTTCGGGAAAGTTGGACAGGGCGTCGTAAACGCACAGGTACTACCTCCCACCGTATTCAAAAATGTCAATGCCGACACGGTACCACGGTTGGTCCGGCACAGGGCGCATCAGTAGAGGCTCTCGAGGTTGGCTATATGCATACTTTTTGCAGATAGAACATGTCTGCACGAGAGATTCTATGTCCGAGTTCATTCCTGGCCAAAAAACTAAGTGTCTTGCCCTGGCTTTGCACTTGTTGATTCCCAAGTGCCCTTGATGAATTCTTTCCAGTGTCTCTTTTCATGCTAGCCGGAATAACTACTTTGCAGTCTTTGAGCAACGCTCCTTTCACGTGTGATAACTCGCCTGCGAATCGTTTCCACAGCCCGTCCAGGCATTTTCCAGCTTCTAGATCTCGCAGCACGTTTCTTAGCTGTTCGTCACGCGCCGTTTCCGCAGCCAGCCACCTCCATGTGTTCTCGCTAACAAGTGAGGAAACCGTACTCACGGCGTGCACCTCTACATCGTTGCTGTCGAGGTCGCAGGCCGTTGTCTTGGTTGTGGCACGGGACAGCATGTCGGCCAGGAGGAGCTGCTTACCTGGAACAAATTTTAATTGAACGTCATAACGCAGCAATCTCAGAAAAAAATCTTTGCAACCTCCGCGGCATATCACCAATCGCCTTCTACGAGATAGCGATCAAAGGGCGGTGGTCTGTTTCAGCAGTAAATTGTCGACCATAGACGAAATGATTAAATCTTTCGCAGGCAAAGACCTTGGCCATAGCTTCTTTCTCAATTTGAGAATAACGCTGTTGCGTCTCGGTAAGCGCTCGCGATGCATATGCCACGGGCTTCCATGTGTCGTTGTGACACTGTAACAAAGCGGCTCCGATTCCGTCTCGGGATGCATCGCATGACACTTTTGTTTCTTTGGCCGGATCGAATACCGACAACATGGGCTGTGTGCTGAGGTAGTCACATAGTTCTCGCCATTCCTTTTCGTGGTTATTGGTCCATTCAAAGACAACGTCTTGTCTGATCAAGCTCCTCAGAAGAGCTGTTCTTTGAGCTAAACATGGAAGAAACTTGCCGAAATAATTGACGACACCTAGCATCCTTTGCACAGCGAGCTTGTCTTCTGGGGTCGGCATGTGCAGCATGCAATTAATCAGCGCCGGGCTCGGCCTGATGCCTGCTTTATCGATGACATCTCCAAGAAACTCGGTTTCATGAACGCCGATACTGCACTTATCAGGATTGAAGGTTAAGCCGGCGCGTGTTGCTGCTAGCAGCACAGATTTCAGACGTTCATTGTGGTCTTCTACGGATGAGCCCCATACCAGAATGTCGTACACGTATATTTTCACGCCGGGAAGGCCTTCGAAAAGTTCATTCAGCGTTTTTTGGAACACCTCAGGGGCGGACGATATGCCGAAGGGTAATCGTAAAAAGCGGTAACGACCAAATGGGGTTGAGAACATGCAAATGCGCGATGTCGAGTCATCCAAGGGGATTTCGTGGAATCCAGAGTTAGTGTCTAAGCGGGAAAATACAGTTGCACCAGCTAACTCACCTTCTATATCTTCTCGTCGCGGCATCATGTAGTGCTCCCTCTTTATGCGCTCATTGATTTTACGAGGGTCAATGCAGAGACGAATTTTCCCATTCTTTTTTCTAGCAATCACCAAGGGACTCACCCAGTCAGTAGGCTCGGTGACTTTTGTGATGATTCCGGCGTGCTCCATCCTCTCAAGTTCACCCCGTAATGGTTCTGCCAGGGCCAACGGTACGCGTCGAACTGGTTGAATGAGTGGCTCGGCGTTGTCTCGAAGAACCATGTGATACACTTTGTTCACGCAGCCTGTCCCAGTGAAAATGTGACGAAATTCTTTCACGATTTCTTCACAGTCGTCCTGTGATACGCTGTGGACGCGCGAGAGCAGTCCAAGTCGCTCGGTTGCTTGTAGGCCTAGGATTGCGCGACCTTTGCGCACCACGAAAAATTCGAGGGGAACAGTTCGGTCACCCAGCGTTACTTCCGTTTGAATGACTCCAAGATGTTTGATCGTGTCTCCACCGTACGAATGTAGCACCACGCTACTTTGCTTCATTTCAGGGCTTGGTCGCATCCTTTTGTATATTCCAACGGGCATCAAATTGACCTGAGACCCTGTATCCACTTTTAGTTCGACCGACACGTTATTGATGTTCATTCGAACCATCCAGTCGCGTTCGCTTATGACGGCTCTTTCAGACACCTCTAAGACGCTTAAGTCATCTTCGTGATCTTGAATTTCACCGACCAGCTCAGTGGCTCTGCAGCAAATCGCAAAGTGGTTTCTCCTTTGGCATTTTCCGCACGTTCGTCCGTACGCGAGACAGTCTCTAGGCTGATGCGTGCGTCCGCACTTGAAGCATTTGTACATCTTGGCTTGCGCCATTTTTGGATTCGAGCATGCATTGCGAATGGTGTCTACTTGCTTTTGACCTCGTTCCCAAGTTTCTTGGCGGAGAGCCGATGTTTCGGCTGCCTTGCAGACGTGCTCAGCCTTCTGCAATGTCAACTCACAGTCCCGGAGAAGCTTTTCTCTCAACTTGTCATCGTTGCTTCCGTACACAATCTGGTCTCGGACCATAGAATCCTGAAGCGCGCCGAAATTGCACGCCCGTCCCTGTTGCTTCAGGTCCCGCAGGAAGTGTTCAAATGGCTCACCTTGGCTTTGAACTCTCTTCCGAAATAGGTAGCGTTCATGTACTTCGTTGGTCTGCAGCTTGAAGTAATCGTCAAATTTCTTGATGACCGTCGCGTAGTCGGTCTTGTCTTCGCCTTCTGCGAAGCTCAGCGTATTAAATATCTCGATGGCGTCCTCACCTGCGACACTGAGAAACAGCGCTGTCTTCGACGACACTGATCGCTTCTTGTCATCCGGTTCTGATGCCGCAAGGAAGAGTTCGAATCTCTGCTTGAACGTCTGCCAATTCTTGCTCGCTTCTCCCGTCGTGTTTAGGGGACCAGGCGCTCTCAATGAATCCATTGCGTAGTCCCTACGGTGCTGCCCGTTGAAGATCAAAGCCGTGCTTGACTACGCATCCCACTTCTGACACCATGTATCGTAGTGCCTAGGAAGACGAACATGCTGGGCCGGGGCAGTGGGGGAAAGAACGCCGATTTATTGAACATGTGTACATATATAGGTTTTAGGAAGGGGTGTGTCTATTTATCAAGAACAGATAAGTTGTTTGCACAGCATGCACATGGTGCATGCGTAGTGACATACAATGTGCTTGCGCGGAACACGTGTGGCGCTCGGCGCCCAAGATAGGATCCAACACGTATTCTCAAATATTCTGACATATATGCGGCGAGAAAGCAGCATTCATCTAGCAACCACGGGCAGGGACGTTTTGGAGAATTCGCACACAAATATAACCTTTAAAATTATGTTCGCAGACGTCCGTTGGCTTGGAAGATTAGTTTTTCCTCAATGTTTTCATTTAACAAAACTGGCAACGCAGTAAGACTAATATTGTGCGAACGATAGGCTCATTTCGCTGTGACCTATACAATAAGCAACGGCATTACGGAGCGCTCTGCAGACTAAGACCAAATTTCCTCTTTGTTGAAAGCCTTCCAAAGTAAGACAGATACCTCTGGGCACAGTAAAACGAGCGCTTATCCAAATATTACTTCATTCCGATAGCACAGGAAACCGTGTTTGATCACCGCGTCGGTCATTGCGCGGAGCAAACATTCTCCGGCAGCACGAACAATCGCGGAGTGCCTCCCGCGACAGCAAAGCACGGACCCGATTGTCGGCGATCCAAGGTTCGTGTTTGCACTCCGTTGGTCGATGCGGTGCGCGCTGTCGCCCGGAATCCCGATTTATGGGATAGTTTCTATGAACGACCTTGTATGTGCAATGCTTCTCAGTGAGCAAAGCAAAAGCATTCAAGTTTCCGACGCGCCGAAAGGAACAGCTCTCCTGCAGCTGGCCAACTGTAAACTTTATACAGCAATGCGATCATGGTGGCAATGCAGGGTGGTCGGCAATCAATGGAACAATTTCAATGACCGGCGCCGCTTTTGTTTATTTTTGTTTTCTGTTTAATTCCCTTCTCATCCCGGCGTTCATTATGGTCACGATAACGTATTAGGCACTTAGCCCGTTTATTTAGTGTGCCGTAGAATATTTCAAATGTGTGAATGCGAGCGCGCATAAGGAGTAACAATAATTACTAAAGAACCTAAAAATAAAAAGTTAACATAGAGAGTTCTAATGCGAAAGAAATTAACCGGCAATATAACACAACCATTATCAACAAGGACCGTTTACGTTCACCAACACGGAAGTTAAGTTTGTAACAAAAATATTAGAGGAAGTAACCTCGTGGGGAACTTACAAGATGTAGTACTAATAATAGTAATCAATCAATCAATCAATCAGTCAGTCAGTCAGTCAGTCAGTCAATTTTAATACGGTGTCCAGTAACAACCTGGCAGCCTTAGTACTGGCGCACCTGAGAATTGGTGTAACATTCAAACAAAAATAACTTAACCCAGAAAGATCACGTAGACGCGACGTTTAATTCATGCAAATTGCATAATTTTAGAAAAGGAAACTATCAAGATTTCAAGCGTATATCTCCGTAATAAAACATATCACAATTCCGTAAACTGTAAGTAATAATTCATTAAGAATAGACAAAGCCAAATTGTTATACACCGCTCTGACAAATACCACTAGAAAACGTTACTTCTAGAAACCGTTGTAAAACGATTTCACGTTACCTTGAAAATTCGTACAACAAATTTGTCCGCTGTAGATGCTCTAATGGATTCTGTTTGCGCAACTACGATATTTTTTTCATTAAGCACAGTTATAAAATTTTAAACATCGTGCTTCACTTTTTGTAAACCTATGTATTATGTGGTAAATCTATTAAAGAAAACTTCCAAACAATAAATAAGAACTTTGCTTCCTACACTAAATAGAATTTATTCCTTTTCTCTTAAATGCACCATATTTATTTGACATTGGCTCATGGAGGGTCTTATGAAACTATTTCTACGTTTTACACGGAGGGGACTCGTGTCCAGCATTTGAATAGGAAAACAGAGGTTGACCGAAGCTTCTTAAGATCGTGTTTCGCTTCCGCAGCTGCATTGACCCTAGATCTAGGTTTAGTGCATTGCGGCTGAGCGTGTGCCGGACCGCGGCAGCTCTGGTTTCTTTCTTTTCTTTTCTTTTTTTTGAGGTTAACAAAAATGATTTCGTTTCTCTCAAAATACGAACATTTATAAAGCTAACAGTTAAAAAAAAGTCAAGCAGTAGTTGGAGGGTGCCCTGAACACGCAGTTAGAGCGGTACCAGACATTTGCTACCTTTCCTTTCTTTCGAGGCTGTAAGCAAACGAGTGACAATTGGTCTATGCCAACGGTAGCGTATAAGACTATAATGTAACTTCGTCCAGCTTAACGTCAAAAAAAAAACATCGCTTGCACCGCCACCATCGTTCGCGCATGAAACCAGCAGTTTAATTAAACCATAAGACACCTAAACATAAAAGTTTTCGAAGCTGAAACCCACTAATGAAAGAAGGATTCCTATTTGCAATTAACATACTACATACTTAGTTCTGATACGGGAACGAGACACCTGTATTGGAGGCATCAGAACACGCTTACGCAGATTTATGCATGACTACGTTATAACGTAGTCGACATTGAATACCGGACCACTAACTCTAAAAGTGATGCTTAGGTTGACGACGATGGTCACGTTGATGGCCACCGTTGAAAGTTGAGGTGTGGTTTGTTTAACGCACTTTAACCTCATTGATTGAGGCTGAGGGAGATTGTCAAATGTAATTGTATATTTAGGTAGTGTCAACTACGTTGAAGTCGTTTGCCCACCTTTGTGCTCACCATAGTAAATAGCAGAGGTAGCGCATACGGGCAGGAACTACCGTGTCATGATAACGTATCATGCATCACGCAAGGCTATAACTCTTTAGTGTTGTATTTGACGCAGAAAAAAAACGAAAATTCAAATATCAAGCCAAAATCGTATAGTGGCCTTGACTGACATCGCCTGCTATACGGTCAATACAAACAGCAATAAGGTTACCATACAAATTCGAAGTGTGCCCAGTCAACTACAACTCTACTTCGTCACGTCTTTTGTTTCTTCTCTGACCTAAAGTTTAAGTATTCGTTTGTTTACACTTTATCCCCCGTGCCAAGCGACATTACGCGGCAAGAGGGGGATGTCGGTTAACGAATAATCATTCACACAAAGCTAACATCACTTTAGCAAACAGACACTAGAACAAAACTTCACACAAAGTAAAAGAAATGTAAGCTAAAGACAGAAAAATATTATACATTGCGCGCCTTCCTTCCTGCATTTTGTTGCAGAGCCAGGGAGGAAATAACGTTTTGGTCCAATGCGACAGCGAGAAAAATTTGAATTGAAGAATAGTTTAAACATAATTTAAGTTAAGGTCAATCTGTGTCCACCATGGTGTCACCATGGTGCCTTGGTGCCTTTGTGCCTTGGTGCTCAGTACTATGTCCCTGAGTTACATTTTCTATTGTGGTGGTCGCATTTACATGGGAGCAAAGTGAAAAGAACAATGAGAAATAACGTCCATGAATTGTATTTAGATTCACGTTAAAGAACCCTAGAATATAAAAGTATTCCAATGTGCTCTATAATTTCATCGCTCCATTGTTGCATTGGGACGGTAAACTCTATTAATAAATTCCTAGGATCCATCCCTGCTATACCACAGCTATTTTTCAGACATGGCAGTTTGAAATTGTCCATTTGAGACGCACAGATGTAGGTCGTGCAAGAGACTTTGTAATGGAATGAGACCGTGGCCGCAAGAATTCAAAGACGGTAGTAGCTTGATACGCTTTATTGAACTGTTCAGCACATTTGCTTCAATAAATGTGAATTTCATGATTTCAACATACCTTTCAACATTTCTAACATACCCCGAATGTTCCCCACCTCCCAATAGCTCAGAAGCTTGTTATGCAAGCCACGTAAGCTATTTTTTCAAGTTTCAACTCAATCCATAAAGCACCTCTGTCAAAATCTTGAAACAGCTCCAGCAGCCTATTAACGAAAGTGTTTTACTGTGTATGGCTAGGCTTCCGCGCATCTTTCTTTTTATTTATTGAAATTATTATTAGGAGAGGTTGGCGCCTTTATGGTGGCACCGGCTACTCGTTGTCACTTGACAAAGGAAACAAATTTGCCTAAAAAGGGAGAATAGTGACACATAATATGACACTCAGTAGAACACTGGATGAATTCAAAGTATACACTCCAACAGCACATGAATCGCAAAGGTTTGTGCATGAATTCAGTACACGTACGCATATATCAAGTCAGATATCTTGGAACAGCCGAAACACCCAACACATGTAATACACTGCAAGTACAGAACAGAATTATACATATTGTGTAAAAGTTGCGATCGCCACATAAATCAATTTTGAACCCAGAAACAACATTTATGTTACTCATTTAGCGTATTAGAATTATCTGAAATATAATATTTTCCCAAAATGGCCATAGCCCTGGCCCTCACACAAACCAAAGCTACGTACGTGATCTGCCACTCGCAAACGGCAATTCGAAATTTTGCAAATGGGCGCATCTCGCAAGAGGCGTGCCACATACTCCAGCGACATCCCATGGGCGTCTTGCGCTGGAGTTTGAGGTATAGTAGCGGCACCTGGTGGCGGCGCGCGAAAGGTTATGTGGCTATAGTACGATAGAATAAAGAACCAACTCGGGTAGTATTGAGCCCTGGCTGTGGCGAAGCACGTTTCTAGCCCTAGTTTTGCGTCGATTCGCGCTTCTTACTGCCCTGTTGAGAGTTCGAAAAAGCTCGTCACTTCTCACAGACCTCGCTGCGAGCTCGCCGCAACCTATAGTTTAATGAAAACGGACTCTCCGTGGGCCGTGGGACGTAATGCTGGAAGCAGAAGGACTCGGTGACGCCGATCCACAGAGACCCAGCTCAGCCTCGAGAAAGCGTCACCGTCGTTACTTCTGCGTCGTGGGCTGCCATGAACAAGTAGGCCTGAATCCCAGCATCTGATTCTACCGTTTTCCTTCAAGGCCTCACGAAGCGGAGGGTAGGGCGCGCTGCATAGCTGCAGTTCGTCGCGCTGAGAAGCGAAACTTCGCGCCATGCTGACTGCTTCGCCTGTCATAAAGCTTGCTTTATTATATGCGTCCTAAAATTTGGTCTTTTGCAGCTACAGTCCTGACAACAGACCGACATAGCAGCAGGCATGGCTGGCGATTCACGATTTGAGACCCGGCCACAGGGACAATTAACAATTCGATTGGTGCGAAGTGGTGAAGTGACCAGGTGTGTGCAAATGAGCACAAATGGTCGGGCTGATTCGGTGACAATTCACTACCCCACTGCGAGCAGCACAGGTTAGAGAGTTAAATGTGTTCACCCTTGACCTCAAGCCAGCACATTGAGGCAGCACAGCAAGGTAGTATTGATTGCAGCACATTGATGTTCGAGCGCTGTCATTGAATTAAACCTATATCAAGCGAGCAGCGCACGAGCTCGAACTGTAGCGCGATTCGCACGTACGTTACTGCGAGCTCATATGCATGTCGTCAGTTAATTATCAGTTGCTAAAGGGACAGGTGACCGCTACTACAGCGCAGGCATAACTACTTGTCTAGCGGCATGCAGTCAACAAAGATTGCAGGAGGGCCGCCATTTCGCGGCATGTCGAAAGACCGCTGCCGTCGCGGCGCGTACCGTCATGCGCTCGAGCAATTCCGTACACATGATGTCGGCTTATCCCTGCTGTGAATTCATTTATAGCAATCATTTCCTCGTGTTTGTGCGCCTGAATCTAGCAGCGTGCAAACCTTACCATGACGTTCAACTTCGTACGCGACTCGCTTCACTTGCGAGTGACACCGCGCTGAAACTTCACCGCTTATTTCATGAACGGCGGACACATATTCGGAGTTGCATAATTTATTGCCGTTACGCAGCGTGCCAGCCCTGAGAAAAATCTTCGACGCCCGATATTCGCTGCAAGCCGTGGTAAAACAAAACGGAAAGTGCCGGATCCATATTGTAAACGTGCTTTCCGAAGCAGACGACCGAGCTTGGTACTACCCAGTTCAGGGCAGAGTGCGCTTTTTAGCACTATTTTCGCAGAGCCCTCTGGGCAATGCAAGAGCCCCATACACCAGGCAGAGGCCGATGTCGATAACAGACGGTATTTGCTATGGATCCCGGCACACACTGGATTGAGCACCCCCAACTAAGCGGCTCACCGTGTTGCTCGAGACATGACTCACCGAGCAGGAGCGGAGTAAGAGCCCCCACGGGGTACTGCAAGCCTATGGGCATGGGCGGATCGTATGACCCCTTATCACGACATCACGACACTACCAATTACAAAGACGCATATACCCATTCCCTCACGCTAGGTTAGACAGGACGCAAGCAATACACTTCAGACAATTACAAACGGACTCTTACAGAAACCCCAGATTCATGCGCGCCATGTATCCAGACATGTGCGCTTCAAACGGATGCACATCGTGTGGCGAGGTTGCCACACTAAATCACATGCTATCGGAGTGTCGGGACTTTACAAACAAGTCGGGCAGTGCCGACCCCTGCGTCTCTTCCACCGCCAGCCTCCGCTCGCACTGGAAGACCGCACTGCTCAGCTCGTAGCTGACAGCACAACTCTGGACCATCCAGCGAGCCGAGGAAGGCACTTCGAGACAAGGTCTCGGAACTGCGTCCACGGCAAATGCCCAGAACCACTAAAAAGACGCCGGACTCAAATCTTGTTGATTTGAAAATAAACGTTTACGCTCCCAAAACGTTGGTGTTCTCTAAAAACTTTTTTCAGAGCAAGAAGTGCTCTTTTCTGAAGGCCCGCTTTTGGCCAAGGGCCAAGTATCTTCTTTACGGTGAATGGTCTTCTGTCTAATATCAACAAATTTGATTGCAGTACCCTTCTTTGTGAATCGTATTACGTGCATTCCAGGAGGAGTTGATGCGCATCTTCGTCTGCATAGCCACAAGAACCCTGCGGACTAGTGACACGTTTTATCCTGTGCAAGAAATGTCTCGTAAATGCAGTACCAAGGCGTAGGCGATGTACCAATGTTTCAAATTTTCTTTTGTCTCTTAGATTTTCTGGCATTGATAAGTTTATACATGGGCCTATAATGTAAATCTCCGAATTCTTAGTTTGCTGATCAAACCAGGTAGTTTTGTTGAGGTGATAGGAAATCTGTCTCAGGATCATGCGGGCTTCACTACGCCTGATCCTGAGACAGATCTTTCTTCTCCGTGAACAAAAACTGTCAGCTTGAATGGCTCGTACGCCCGTAAGCATTCATGCTCCCGTAAGCAAGCAAAAGATGCAGTGGCTCATAGCCCCGTAAAGGCAGAGGGTACAAGCACTCAGCAGAGTGAAAGAGATAGTACTTAAATTGTTTCTAATCACGCATACAACATACAAAACAGCATAACCTGCGGGTCAAGATCGTCTTGCGTCATTTGTGCTAGTACCGAAAAAAAGAGAAAGCATGAACATCATTGTAATAAATGAATTATATGGCGCTGAGGGAAGCCTTTTTTCGCAGGCAATATTTTTGTGTAAGCTGAGCGCATAAAGTACACGTTCCGCACGCTGGCATGTGTAGCAGCTATGCTGTGTCTGTGTGTAAGGCCCATGATTGTCGATTGGTGAATGAACGTTGACAAGCTTTTCAGAGAACGGGTAACGCGAAAAACAGTCATTTCGCAAGGAACAACGGCCACTTTAGTCGACTCTTACAAAATGTATTCTTAAGGCCTCGATTGAAGCAGTGCAGGGCCGAATTTTAATCTCCATGGACACGCCAGAAAGCGATTCGTTACAGCAATAATTAATTAAATTATAATTATTTATTTATTTATTTATTTATTTATTTATTTATTTATTTATTTATTTATTTATTTACCTACCTATTTGTTTTTAATGTGCTGAAGGTATATATGGAAGGAAGAGCGAGAATAAAAGTAAAAAATGATGGATGAAATTCACGAATAGAAAAATACTCTAAAATTTGGTGATAAGATAAAAAGCCATCTTTAGGAATAAAAAGAACAAAATACCATTATGAAAAAAATGAATTCAAAAATGGGTGAGGTACACAATGTCATTCAGTTGGTATTGAAGAGGGGGAGGTCTCGAATGTTAATTGTTTATGCTGAAAGATTATTTCATTCATTGGGCGGAATGGAATGCAATACCAAGTCTTTCATCATTGTGACAGTCAAAGTTCGACGCCAATTTGACAATATGAATACGGATAGAGCGATTCTGTACTACTTCAAGTGCGCATATAATGTGGCGGGATGTAGGTCCCGTGGATATGAAGCGTATCACATTTGCAGAATAGTAGTTCTAATGAAACTGAAGTGAAGTAAAAGATTTATCTAGCCTAAGGTATGGTTTGCTTTAGATACTATGTGTTGTACTAGTTATTTCCTAGACAGGTTGTTAGCTATGTGCATGTCAAGCTAATGGTACGATGTTACAGACTATAGTGGGAAATCATTAGGTACGTAAGTTTGGCAATCTTGCGTTTATATGGAATATCCGCAAAACTTTGCATTTCTTGACGTTAGGTTCCATCTTCGAAGTGTCGCATCAGTCACAGATATTATTTAAGCCAACCTTAAGGTATATTGATATAAATTGTTATTTTAGGATAAATGATGCATTCAACTCCGAATAATCTTACCTGTGAATATCTATTATCAGGTAAATAATGTATCTACATTAAAAGCTAAGAGGACCGAGAACTGACCCGTGTGGAACTCTCGATTCCGCTGGGGCCATAGCGGAGGTAACTCAGTTAGTACTAGCAAGTAGACACTAGATGTCAGAAATGCACAAATCCAGTTGATTATTGCAATGTAGATAATAAAACACCTAATTTGTGCAAGGATAATGAGGTGCTGACTTTGTCAAAGGAGTTAGAAAAGTCAGTAAAAATTCAATCAATGAAACATAAGTTCGGAATATATACATGCGAAATTTGAGTGAAAGTTACTAACTGAGTATAACAATAACAGGATAAAAAATTATTATTAGCATAAAGATAGATGAGAACAAAATTATGTTTCATACTTTACAACGTACTGCAGTAAGAAAGATTGGCCTGTAAATATTGGATTGTGAGTGGGACGAGATTTCTGTATAAGTACAAACTTGACGATTACTTGAATATCCATCAAGGAAGCAGATTGATGTGACTGGGGGTAAATATGTTCTAATTATTATTATCGATGAATATTTGCTTGTCTTTTCAAGAACTTTCTTATTGGTGTAATCTGTTCGAGAGGATGAGTTGAGTTCTAGATTGTAAAATATTTTGCTGACACCTAAAAAAAGAAAAATATTAGGATCCAATGGAAAAATGTTGGCAGGTGGTATGGAAGGATATACATAACCTAAAGTTGCAATTGAAAATGATTGGATGAAAGCATTGTTTAGAATAAGGGCACCCAAATAACAGGTTAGGGGATCCACTGGTTGTGTGTTGATGGTTGATATCTGCAAATCACTTGGGGTTCTTGTATTGCAAATGCCTTTGAAGTATATTTAGCTTTATGGAAAAGCGATTGTTAAAGATTGAGAATTTGGTAGTTTTTAGTGCCCGCAAGTACGAAAGTGATGCAGTTTTTTTTTATAATTAGCCTACTACGCCTAATTTTGTAGGCTCCGTGCTATGTGGAAACTCAAATTTCATAAATAAGAATTTTATTCGAAGAGATGTTATGTTATCCCGCCTTATTATTTGCAAGTACATGTGTGATGGGAATAAAATTTCTTGACTAATTTCTGTACTTTTGACTCGAATATGTTCCAGTTATCCCGTACTGCACGTTCAGAAACTTTAAGTAATGAAAAGTCAGAACAAGGAGCAAGTTTGTTTTAATAGCTGCAAATTTGACGTTTCTATATTGTCTGATGGATTGAAAAAGTGACGTAACTCTCACTGTGACAGCCTAAGAAAAAATTAAAACTGAGTGGACACTCAAGCCTGCTGAGAGGGTCACACAAGAGACGATATCACTTGAGGTCGTAAGGGCAAGGCGTATAATCGACGACGCGGTATTTGTACCACATGTACATAGGTTCACAAGCTTGTACAAATAGAAACCTACACATGTATTGATGAAACGGTTTGCCATAAGTATAAGAAGAAAGCAAAACTGGACACCTGTCTAACCTAGAAATGTTTGCGAAATTAATGTCCTCCAAGCACAGGTTATGCTTATTCGGGAAATGAGTCGTCCCCTTGTACAGGAAATTGGCCATACTGTCGCAGTATTGGCCAAACTCTTGCACAAGCTCTTGCACAACTCTTGCACAAGCTACCGCACAATCTGTGGCACTTCAGGGCGCGTGGTAGCAAACACCTAAAACAACCTTTTTTATAGTCAATAATAATAAAACTCCATATACGTTCTATGCTACGCTCCATGGTCACAGGAAAACAGGCAAAACATTCATCACTGGCTAACGAAATACCACCGCCTGGTGCTTTCGTGTGGTCAGAGCAGCAAACGATTAAATATTTATTGCAATGAAACAACTCAGAACTTGTGTACTTATTGGTTTGTCATTTTTCTGTTGGTGCAAATATGTCACAGTCCCAGTCAAAAAAAGCGGCCCTGATGCCACATTCTACAGCTTCAATTATGCAATACATGTCGAACCATACACGTTCGATAGCTAGGTAGTACAATTTTAGCGCATTCGATTGGGGAGAAAATCCGTATTTGAGTTTTTTTTTTATGTCGCAATTGAACCGTAAGGCAATCTGGCTACACTGAGTAGTGACGAAATAAATTGGCGTCCCCGTGAATGGCTCCCACAGGAGCAGACGTCAATCTCGAATGCCCTCCTTTTTTATGCTGCGAACACAGGAAGTAGTGCGGAAGCTGTAAATAGGTCATGGTCACCGTGCGTCGTTCTGTTTTGGCTTGTGCTTTTCGGCGGTTTGGTGTTGCTTTTTATCGCGCGAATGATGATAATTGTGGGCACAATTCAACTACATACACCGTTGCTCGACCGTTGGGTGCCCAAACGTGCGGAGGAAGACCTCCGATGTGGTCTCGAACTGTTTTAAAGCAGATGACACAGCGATGGCCCGTCATTTTCTGACGTAACATAGCCATGCCAAAATGGCGGTTGCTGTCGGTGGCAGTGGTTACAAGGGGTAAAACAAAAGTTAGTACAGCCCTATGTCATCCAGTCAATCTTGACAAGCGGACACTTCTTGAAGCCAGTGCCCTTGGGCATTGTCGGCCCACTGGGCGAACTTTTGGGTCGAGGTCACGGAGCAAGAATCGAGATTTGTCGAAGCGTTTGGGTACCAGTAGTTTTTATTCAATGCACGCTTGTTCGCGTGCCCTGCCGTGACTCTGCCTGCAAAGCGGGAGCACTGGAGCCAACCGCCCACTTTGACGTGACCATCACGTGCAGGGCCGATAGGTTTCGCTTCAATTGCGTTGCGCGATGCTCACTTGTCTTTTTCTTCTTCCAAGGTTAAAAACCAGGGATTTCAAATTAAAATTTCGCTTGAAACGCCCGGTTTTTCTTGGGCATTTCAAATTGAAATTCCCGTTTTTTTTTGTATATCCGTGTTGGTATGTCTACTCTCAATTGCAATGATAAACTCAGAACAGTAGGACGACGGTGTCATGGCTCCTTTAATCGATATACACAGATCTTTTGGCAGAATACTACGAAAATTTGCAAAAGGAGCACTGCCAAGTAGAAGAATGTTGACTCAGACACCCCACCCCTCTCTATCTCTTATTGCCATGCTGCTGAAGTATTACGATTGGAACTTAACGTCTGAGTGGACGTCGCGCTGTATACGGTCACATGGCGTGATGGCCTGATTTCGTAAACTCTTGTCTTCTCTGCCTTTCTAACTGTAGCATTTCTCATCTCTTCGTAGTTTATGTGCTAGCCTAAATGCCGAGGTAAATAATTTCGCATACCCGAGAAAAGGTTTTCAAGTATGACCTGCTGCTGTGCTGAAGCTTTACCTCTAAGCGACCATTTCTTTATAATTGCGCGTTCAGACAAAAGTTGCTTCGTTCTAAAGGCTACGATTTACCAGCCGTGATTTTCCAACAGAGAATATACACGTATATATATATATATATATATATATATATATATATATATATATATATATATATATATATATATATATATATATATATATATATATATACATTGACTGAGCAGCTGTCATCTTCAAGGCATCCGGATACCGTAGAAACGCCAGTTCTTTCAACGAGAGCGGTCTTCTGTGTCGTCTAGTGTTCAACTTAAGTTAGCAGTATCTTTTCTCACCCTATTAACCGTTTCACGCGACTCACCCGTATCCGTCCATACTTTATTAAAGTTAGGTGTTTGCAATTGTATGGTCGCTAGCCTTTCCCTATTTCCTGGCATCGCTTCACATGCCGTTTATTGTTTGTTTTTGACCTTTCGCATGATTTCAAGCATATCCTTTTGACTCTGTTCTACGTATTTGGACGGAGCGTATATATAGGCTGCAAGGTGTCCTTACAACTTGAGTAACCGCGTCGAAAGGTTTTTTCTTTTTTTTTTAGGAGGACCAGGAATGCTTTGAACAGAGAGAGAGGTAGAGAAATTTATTTACAGGAAGGCAAAGAGGTCGGCCTGAGCTATGACTTGCTCTGGCCTGCTACTCTACACTGGGGAAAAGGGACGGAGAGGGAAAGGGCTAATGAATGACGATGATGGTATAAAAAAGAGATTCGTATTTACAAATTCACAGAGTTGTAGCATCTATAAAGCCGTGCGTCCAGCCCAGTGGCTTGGAGAAAAGCTATAGCGACACTTGTTATGACGGCTGCCCTGTTTGAATTAGGCCAAGGACCTAAAGGAAACTCGTCTGATAGCGGCCTCTTATGGATCTTTGCAATGGAAGAGACCAGTTGCTGCCGTTCGTGCGCATACGTGGAACACACGCAAAATATACGATCAAGTGTTTCTGGCACCTCACAGTATTCACAGTTTAGGCTAGTATCACTGCCGATAATTACGATAATGGTTGGTGAATTGTAGGAGTTGAGGACGGACTTCGGGATGAAAAAAACTTGCGAGGATTTATTTTACATTATTTACAGTGAGACGTCAATGAACAGTCTTAGAGTCATTACGGGCCGGCAGCAACTCGGACGCTGCGGCCCGTCGCAAGAAGTTCGAGAGAGGTGAATCAGGGAATGCTCTAGGAATCTCTGGAATGCTCTGGCATCCTCCTCCGCTGCTCCCGGTCTGCGTCTTTTAAACCCTTCGAGGTCTCGGCTTAAAACGACGTTCAGCCAATGGGCGAGCCCGCTCAGATGACGCCATTTTCGGCCAATGGTAGGCGCCCGTTCGATGGTGTCATACCCGGCGAAGAGATTCGCCGCTTGGTCCCCCTGCGGTCTTGCCTTGCTGACTTACAACTCGCCGTCACAATAGACAGGTGGGGGCGATGGCGGACCAAGGCGGGCAGGGTGCTGTTGTGCCATCACCACAAGCCCGGATTCCGAGTCTGCAAGATGCAGAATCTATCCTGCGAGCGCCCTAATTCTCCCTTCACAAGTCAAGATGCTGAGCCGTCAGGCAGCGGGGTCCTGCGGGAGAAGCCTCGGCGAGCCGCATGTTTGGACGTGTCGGCGTGTGCCAGACAGCCCGGCGCCGCACCTCCCTTTGCCTGTTGTACCATTAAAATTTTCTCCCGCCCGTATTCTGAGAATACCCCCGTGGGTTCTGCCTAAACCTCTCGTTACATTGCAGATCCTTGGAATTACTAAAAAGTCATCTGTTACATCTATTGGCCTCAAGCAACTTACCCTTTTGCACATTCCTGCACACTACGGAGATAATATACACGTGTATAAAAATGGCTCTGTCACACCATATGCCTCCACTGTAGCCTTCGTCATTCCGCATATGTTCATCGCTCGGCGGTTTAAACTGGATGATGGATCAACATCAACTGCCGCAGAACTTGTTGCTATCCGGGAGGCACTTCGATTTCTCTCCGAAGAGCCTCCTCACGCATGGATGATATTCTGCGATTGCAAGCCAGCTCTTCAAACGATTCACTGTGTCCTCAGACGGGCCCGTATTATGCTTTGAACATCCCCGCACAAAACTAATAGCAACGAGCAAAACGGACTAATCAGTGCTTTTTAATGGGGAAGCATAACTAGATAACAGTCATTCGATTCTAAAGGAAAGTTAAAAACATAACTCACCCGTGGAATAAAGACGAAGCGCAAGGTTTTTATTTCGGCTCTGCTTCCGTGCCCATTGACGACTGTGCTTGAAGTGCATGGCTTGAGTTCTGCCAACGTAGACGGAGGTAATAGTGTCGGAGATGCGCAGTAAATGTCAAGCGGCAAGCTCGCCGACGCGTACAGTGTTACGTAAAGAGGTTCGGCACCAACAAACGCTGAGAAATCACACGCGCGAAGAGCGCCCACAGCACAAGTGCCACACTTGTGAAAACATCCAGCGAATTCACACCATGTGAAGCCGAATTTAATCACTAGCCGCCTCAGATTTGGTCACCATTGCGGTCTTTCTGCGTCACTCATTAAAATACACGAATAGGCTGTAAAATATTATTCCAACGTTCGCTGTTCTTATTGCAGTCATATTAGACTAGTTTTTGTAAAGCAATCTTTTTCATTGTAAGTTGAGGTTTACGTTGATTTCATTTTGTGTATGTTATTTTATTTACTAGCTAACTGCGCATTTATTACCTAATAATGAAATAGAGGTGACGGTGAAATTTATGGAAAACTTTCATCTTTTCTAAATAGAGGAACTTTCCTAGAGTAGGAGCCGTGCCGCCACCACCGCGCGATATCTTTTATCGTTACTGTCATGATTCCCCATCTCTTCTCTTCGCTGCTCTTAGTAAGTTCCGTTACGTAACGTAAGTCGCTATAACGTAAAATGAAGACTTTGGATACGTCAAACGAACTGGATTCGATGAGCACACTGTGTTCGTTCGGTAGCTTAGTGCTCGCATCCAAGTCTGGCTTGTTAGGTGGATTATCAGATTCACCCACGAAGCCACAGTTGAGTCATATTAGATTCGTGCCATACTGGATTTGAATCTGACGCACGCGGGTTCACTAGTGCTATCAAGCCTCTATGCCCGTGCGGTGCATGATTTCCCAGCAGGAGGATAGCGAATTCTACGCCTGCCACTGTTCAAAATAGTTTCATCTCTGTGTATATTTGCTCTCCCATTCGCGCCGTACATGTTCAGCGATAAAGAATGCCCAGCTCACTCTGGCAACCAGCTGTCGTTGTCCTTCCGCACGCTGCCTCGGTCGCTGTCTGCTCCGGCGCACCGAATACAGCGCAGGAGTTGGCTAAATATTTATACCCGTAGAGCCGGCTCTCGCAAAATGTGGAACGGGTACGGGAAACCGATGTTCCGAAAAACATGGTCTGGCCTTCGCGCCCGAAATATCCTCCCTAGTAGTGCCGCATTTTGCTGGCTGGGCACAATGGCGTACCACGCACCGCGGTGCTAAGCGGACTCGGGACCACATTTCCTTTTTCTCCTGCTCAATTAGGCATGCTTGTAAATGAAGTAATGAATGAAAGTTGTCTATTTTCTTGAATATGTGTGGAAAGGAACCTCAGAAGAAAAAAGCCACAAAACTCGGATTGAAAGTGCTTTGATGCCTGACAAGGGGCACGGTTAATGGCAGCGCAGAACCCACGTTTCAGTGTGGCGGCCACAGTGACGGCCGCAAACACGCAAATCCTGGCGCCCATCGGATAGCGGCAGTCCGATGCGCTGCAGCCAGTCCGCTCGTCTACTGTCTTGTAGAGGGGCCTGATATCGCAGCTTGACATATTGCCAGTCGCTACGTTTTCTGTCCGCAACGCAACAAAGTCGAACCATGGTGCTCGCGAAAAACTGAGACCAACTTTGACCGCGGAACTCTCGTCAAAATGGAGCACGTTGTAACACAAGCAGACGAAGCTTGATGGGTGCCGGAAGTGTTTAAGTGCAGTGAGAAATTGTTCTTCTGCATTCTCTTTCTGTTACTTTCCTTTTATAAAGACAAATTAATTAACATTCCAACTATTATGAACATCATTTGTTCACCATAGAGATGGAAACATTATAGATCACGGGCCCTGGGGAGTGAATCGGATAGTTCGCCCTACCGAAGTCAATTGAGGATTTGCGTCTTATGGGTGTGGGCGGCTGAAAATCCCGCCGAGCAGTGTGCTGTGATCGCTAGCGATGTACATTTTTAAAACCTTATAATAAATTACATGCTTTACGTGGAGCACTTACATGCGTCAATTAATGGTCAGGAGGACCTGCTCTAATGACTCGGTACGTTTGCACAAAATTGTCAAAATCGTTTCAGGGTCCCTTTAACGTGTCCCTAAAGTGCACAAGCATTTTTATTAGGCTCCCGTCGAAATGCGGCTGCCGTGGTGGGAATCAAATGTGCAACCTCGAGCAATGCTGTAGCCGCATTTGTAACCGCGGCGGGCACAAAAGTGTTGATTTGAAGTGCGACCGCTTCCGTAGTGTCGCCAATGCCATGCGGTGTGCTTTAATTATTAGGGCTCTGTTTCTCGCTTTCCTGCGTAAGTTGTCCGCTTGACAAATTTGCTTAGTGTTTATTTTTCAGAAATAGCAGAGACATACTGTTATATGTATCCTGAGCTTACACTGTAAACAAAAAAACACCCAGATGGGCGTTTTTTGCTTGTCCTCTAGCGCATTCCCTTTTGTACATCTTTTTCCTCCCATTGAATGGGCGTACGATAAAACTCCCGTTGACATGGGCATTAATTGGGCACACAACGGGGGTACCGTAATACGCCCACTTCACCCCCTTCACCCCCATTTGACGGGGAGGTACAATGGGAGTTTTGTGAAGGCATTAAAGGCATTTTAGTTTAGGTGCGGCAAGCACGTAGCGAAATGCTTGGTGGCGCGGGTCCCGCGCTTACGCAGCACCAGACGGAACGCCGCAGGCCAAAATGTCGAACGCCGGCGATCAAGGCTCAAGGGAACTCGTCCGTCCGTGAGCTGCCACCCGAGCAGGCGTCGCACCTGCTCGGAGCGAACGCCGGCGTCCGACACTGTGGCCTCCGGTATTCCGTCTGCTGCTGCATAGGCGCGGCGTACCACCACGAAGCATTTCGCCGCGGGCTCGCCACACGTGGTCCAATCGACGGCACACGGCCACCGCTGAATCGACCAAGTCACGCGCACACGTGGTCCAATGGTGAATGAACCCGTCACTGCCCGTCTTCATTTTTTCCTTTCGCTGATCACAGAGCCCCTCGTTGCAAAGCTTTTATACAATCGTCCTATCGAAAATGCTAGTTACCGGAATTGCCTCCGAGGCCAGCAAACGCCTTCGAGATCAGTTGCTACTTGCTGAAAGGAAAAATGCATGAGACACACACTGACAGCAAAGAAAATTTATTAAACACCAAATGTAAGAAATATATGTTCACTTTCGGGCCCAAAAGAAAGCAAATTTCTGCCCCAGTAAAATAATTGTCTGGATTTTAAAAAAGAATACTGTACATTGTAGGCATGCATGACAGTTACTAGTATTCTACATGTCCTAACACAATGAAATTAGCAAATGAAAAAAATGCTAAGAAATCTTATCTCGTTCCATACTGAACTGTAACTACATAGCCATATGTTTGAACTGTTACTTTGCACTGACACTCCACACTTTTGCACAGACTATATATTGAGCTTGCTTGACTAACAGTAAAACTCCATTTGGGCCTAGTTGGTACATAATTCTGAACTTAAACTTACAGCGCAAACACCTAAGACGGACCACAAAAGGCAGATACGGCACACACTGGCGCTAACTGACAATTTCTTTATTTCTTTGTCATCGATGCATATATAAACCCTAGGCCACACAACCGCACAGACTACATTACAGAGATCTACCAAATTACCGCATAAGCAAACGTAGGAAGTCAAATTCAGATGGGTGCAGGGAGAAAGATATGTCACTGATGCAATTATCGCCTTGCCTTTTTATGTGGTAGGCCTCTAAGGCAAGCTGCGTATGCTCATTCTTGCTTTTGCCAAGAATCGACGTCCTATCAAGTCGTGTCTCACAACTGTTGTAAGGGTTTGCATGCGCAACAAGGTGCACTCCTCTACCTACATTCTTGTTTACTTTCTTGCGCATGTTCCCTGCATGTTCCCTGCATGGTCCCTTAAATACATAAGGTCATTTATCAACTCAAGGGAGTAGCTTGCAGGCATAGTGTTCCTTTGGCTTTTTCTTCGCCGAACAAGCTTTTAAAGCTATGCTCACGCACCTGCGGAGATAACAGAGGAGGAGGCCAAATTCGGCATAGTGCTTCATACGTGTCGTGCGCTGTCGGCGTGGTTTACACCATTCCACTCTCATGTGGTAAGATATAGCTTGGCTATCATAGGGCATTGCGTCAATGAGCTACTCAGGGAACATGCGCAAAAAGTAAACAACAATGTAGATAGAGCAGCGCACCTTGGTGCGCATATAAACTCTCGCAACAATTGTGAGGCACAACTTGACGGGACGTCGATTCTAGGCAAAAGCAAGAATGAGCATGCGCGGCTTACCATGGAGGCCTACCACATAAAAAGGCAAGGCGATAATTGCATCAGTGAGATATCTTTGTCCCTGCACCCATCTGAATTTGACTTCCTACGTCTGCTTATGTGATAATTTGGCAGATCTCTGTAATGTAATCTGATTGCCTGCACGGTAGTGTGGTCTAGGATTTATATTGCATCGACGACGAAGAAATAAAGAAGTTATTAGCCTCGATGTGTCGTATGTTCCTTTTGTGGTCCGTCTTAGGTGTTTGTGCTGTAAGTTTAAGTTGCTTGACTAAGCCATTCTAAATTAACAGTGGCTTGTATAATGAGGCTGATCAGTGGTATTTTGCATGGACTAGCACACAAATATGATAAATGTCAAAGTACTAAATTAAGAAATTGGGACTCACACAAACAAGCTACATAATTTAATGTAGTTATTGGGCTGTATTTCCGAGCAGGCTATTAAAAATAAACCGTATTTTACAAACCAGAACCCACCTGCTGATTATGAGACGTGCCATAGCGAGTAACACCGGATTAATTTGGACAACCTGGGGTTCTTTAACATGCACCTAAATCGAAGTACACGGGTGCTTTTGCATTTCACTCCCACTGAAATGCAGTTTTGTTTACGACTAGATTTGCGAAAGTTCCGAACAGGATCCCCCCTATATTTTTTACAGTGGGCACTCTTTGAATGGAGCCTCAAGGGGCCAGGGAAATTGGTTCCATTTACCAGGCATTCTATTTAGTGCGAGACATTGCAGAGAGCCAGCCAACCATCAGGATGGTGTCCTGTTTGAGCGGCAGTTTCGCTTAAGCGATTTTCGTTTATGAAGGTTCCACTGCAGTCCTTAATAGCGGATGAGTTGTGTTCTGCATGGACACTTTAGCATGGCTACCATGTTTAGTTGAATATTCTGCAAACAGCAACATTTCACTGTACCCAGTGCAATATATAAAGCCAGCAATCTAACATGCTGCAAATGCAGCCACGAACAAGTAACTCCCCTATCATACCCAATAACAGCATCTTTAGACGAGGTTAGTACTGGTTTCTCATGTTTAAGTGCCTTGTTTTCAGAAATCAAATCCTCCTGATCACATTGGTTTCCAATCATGTCATTCCCCGAGCTGAGGTCATTTGAGATTGCATTTAATTGCACTTCAGATAGCATATTGGTCTTATTTAAAAAGCACATGGCATCACAGTCACCACCTAGATATAGAATTCAAGCTGCAATGCAGTAGCAGACATTCTGAGGTAGATGCCTAACTATTCTTTTGAATTGGGATGCATACTGAAAACACTGCTATGCAATTGCAGACAGGGCTGGTAGTGTAGCAACCAGGACAGATTTAACGGACATACAGGAGCAAAATTGTGTGATCTTCGAATAAATATTCTCTCTGAGGAACCATGCTGTCCAGTTATAAAATGGGGATCGAAATAAAGTAGTTGGATAGCAAACCTGCATTTCATTAAGTAAATAAAATACTATTCATGCTACCTTCCAGGGTGCACACTACGTTCTCTTTCTTTGAATGTGAATTTGTTACCTTGCCATGGGTTGCCAAATGTATGGGTGTATTGCTGGTCGAGGGTGGATATAGGTCTCAGGCTAGAGGAAATATTTCGACAAGGAGACTTGCCAGGTTGAACAACGAATGTCTCAGGCTGGAGCCATTTGGTTTCCTTGCAATGATGTTGGCTCCAGCTTGAGACTTTTTTTTTGTTGGACAACTGTTGACAATTAATGTCGCCATCTTTTCAATTACCCTCGTCTTATTCAACCCATTGCTCCACGCAGGAGCTGCACTTTCATAAAGAATAAAAATATTAATGAGCTAAAAGGCTTTGTGCATGGCTGCGTCCCCAAGTGCAAAAATTAGTTTTCAATGAATGACAGAGTTGGTACCTTTCTTGAGAATTCAATAGGAAGAACCAAAAATTAAGCTAACAGACTGGTTATGACGACAAGTAAACATGAATTGATGTGGAGTGCCATTTCTTCATTTCACACCAGGCTTGGGGCCAGCCGGACTTCTTCCTAAAATTGAGAAAATTTTTCTAATTAATTACATATTAAGAGTATTCTCTTCATAACCTAAAAATTTAAAAAAAATGGTTATTTGGTTATTCATATTTAGTTGGGAACAGCGCGAAGGACACTGACGAAGTAAGGGCGTATACAGTAATGACACATAGTGCTGGCTGACTAGATTTATTATTAGAACATTCAAACAGTTAAGTACTTTGGAATGCTTCCTAAAAGCCATAAAAAACCAAAGCAGGAAGCAGTTGTACGAAATAATGTATGTGCATGAAAAATGCACCTGATCATCGGTTTGCAGATATGTGTGCCGTTTACTTGTCAGTTAACAAAACATGTCTTACACTGAAACATTTCTCCTACAATTTGGCAATTCTGTGGGCATTGATTATTGCTTGGGTCAGTTGGTTGCTGTTGTTACTGCTATTAGTGTATAGTGAAGTGCAATGTAGATGGGGAAGTGCTACTGACAACTACGAACATTGGCAAATTTTGCTGCACCAGGATAATGCATGCATTGTCCTGCTGCAGCGAAACTTTCCAGTAAACTTTCACAGTTCTCTGTAGTACTTTCCCATCTGTCTCGCCTCACACTGTTTCATCTATAGCGCTTCACCATACTATAACATGCGCCACCAACTGACACAAAATTCTACCCTTCTGAAGTTCCTACTGCTACTTCGCACTCGTCACATTCAGGCTGCCAGCCGTACTGAGCCCAATGTAGTATAACTGCATGGACTGGCAGCTCCTGTCATGGATTTACTCTGGTGTAATGGCACCACAGAAGCAAACGAAGACAAAGACATGCAGGACACAAGTGCTTAACCTCAACTCTGACTTTAATATGAAAACAGACATATACAACACGTAGTAACGTTATTAATTCAAAAACAAATTCTTCGTGCAATTTAATTGAGAATGACCGATGCATTCGTCCTTTTCACGCTAATCTGCCAAAGCTTAATTATCTTATGTACATTTGCTCATAATTTCTGGCAACGAGTTTCGAAGAACACTGGAACGAACCACGCTATTTTGCAGTGCATCACAATGTGCGGATGAGAGTTGTTGCACACAAACTTCATTAGCCTCAATCTCAAATTATTACAATGCGTGTCTATGCAATGCAAGCATGACTGGATAGGAATGGCAGACTGTACATAACCTCCGTTGCACAGAGCAACGCCTGCAAATTGTGCTGCACGCAACAAACAAATTAGTTTGTTTTCCTGGCTTCAGTCTTTTTTTTCTCATCAGAGCAAATCTCTCTTCACATGTTTCATACAAAAAAAAATGTTTGCCTGTAAGGACCAGCTACACAATTACTCACGAAAATCCCAAATGCATACGAAACAGCTGCAACCACTTCTTTACTTCATCATCTTATTCATTATATTCCCTATTCATGCCTGATTTAGTTGCGCAAATCCTTTTTCTCAGGCCCTTGTTAGGAGAGTTTTGTGCTGCAACAAAAGGCAGAAGCCAAAAAAAGAAAGAGGTTGGTTGTGGCTTGAAGCACAATATGCATCTAGTGAGCTAGGCCGCAAGCGTTGCGTAGTCTGCTGCCATCACAAGGCCGTGCCTACATCGGACAGATGGGATGCTCTATTAATGCGAAATCAGGGAGATTGAGGCAGTATGAGTCATCTGTGTGAAACAACCCTCCCTCACACAATGGTAAATGCTGCAAAGTATGTGACCGCGGTCCTGTGTTCTACAAAACTTGCGTTATAGCGAGGTATTATGACCTGACAACACGCAAGGTAATTGTGGTTTGCAACATTTAAAAAAATGATAAATGCATCAGTTATCCATTAGTTGCACTGCATAAAGAATTTCTTTTAACAGATATCATCACATAATGTTTCCACCTGTTATTAAATATTGCGTTTCCTTATTTTAAAGCTTGAATTGAGAGCCGGTGCTTGTGTCATGCGTACATATCTTTCTTCGTTTACTTTTTGTGGTGCCAATACACCAGAATTTGTATAACCAAATGGCCACACTGCTTTTGTCACGTTATAGTGGTGCTTGCAAAGCCTCGCAAACAGCAGCCTATTTGGTCAAAACGTGCTTTTGTACATATGCTTTTGCAAAAAGAAAAGCTGCGAAAGGGTAACAGAATCAACAGCAGTAGGTTAAATCCACTGCAATGCTTTACTTTTCTGCCTTTATTATTTGTTACACCTAAGTGGATAAGCCAGAGTGTGAATGTTACAGAAATGCACCAAATAAGTTGCTGAAATTATGCAAAAATGTTAACGCAACTAAGCATAGATTTATGTGCAATAATAGACACCACTCAGTTTCTTTCCTTCTGACACAAACGTAGTATATCTTATTTTTTTGGCATGAAGAAAAGCATATGTAGACCAGGCAATATTTGAATGAGAGCCTTCACGATTAAGCACCACTATGTGACCATTAGGGTACATACACTGTAAATAGTAAAGATGATGTCCCGAATATCACAAGTGCAACATGTTAGCGAAAGCAGCAACCATTAACCCCGAAACTAATCAAATCCCACAAAAAAATGGCTGTGGCTTAAATAAGGTTAAGCCCAGGATGCGAAGCATACTAGCCTTTATTTTAGTTGTTGAACCACTGTTTATCCTGGTGAACTGCTGTTGCTTGGCTATATTTGGTTCGGCTAGACGAAAAAACAACTCATGCAGGCGAGCGCACGAGCTGAGACCCGGCTATGTAGCTACGCGGCCGCAAGCAAGTGCACGAGTTGAGCCTCCGCTTTTGCAGCTGTTATGACGTCATATGGTAGCTACGCGGCCGCGGGCGGCGCAGCAAGGAAGAGCGTGGTTGTGCGGCTAGTATGCTTCGCATAACAAAAAAGAGATGTATGTGTCAGTGCAGCACCTGTATTCTGAAGTTACAGGAAAGTGGCATGCTTGTTAACAAACCTACAACTAAGGCACATTTGTATGTGGCCAACCCCTGCCTCTTTATGTGCTTTCGTGCCTTTGACAAGGTGTTACTAGATATTTATTTGCTTCTCTGTTGCAAAAACACATCAATTATCAGGTCCGTGCACAGTGCACCATGCCATTTATCCATGTGGACTCACTTTGTGTCCTTAGCACTGCTCTCACCTGTTCAGAACTAACAATCGCAAAAAGACTTGTTCTACTTAAATCTACATGCCTGAACATGTGGGTTCTGCAGTTGAAATAAGGTAATTATAACTAAAACAAATGACATGTTCTGATGAACTTTGTTTTCATAATCTAATTGTTTATTTGGACACATAACCAGCCAGATCATTTGCACTAACACAAGAAAACAAATTCAACACACTGGTTTATACTGGTTGGTGCTCTCTAGACTTTAGTACACACTGAACAAACGACAGGCAGTGAGAAATACCAACAACCACTAACTTCCAGACGGCATTATTGGTCACATGTGCACATGATATAGCTACAAAAACCCAAATGAAAGTAAACAAAGAAAAAACTAAATTTTAACAGAAAAAGAACAAGACAAAACAAATTTCTTCTGGTAGCTAAGTCACAATCAAGGTGCAAATGCCAGCTATAGTTCGGCAAGCACACATTTAGTTATTTTGCTCAGTCGCTCAATATCACAATTTCTTGTTTGACAGCAACACTGACGGGACATCTGTGCTTATCTTTATTGCACATGCTATTTTTGCTCGCCCCAACATGCCTTTCTTTCGGCATGAAAAAAACATCTTAGATAGACGAAACAAGGCAAAAATGGCTGCTTATGCATTTGTATGATATTCGAACTGAGAGGGGTGAGAAGTAATAAAATGTTCTACTTTCATAATGTATCTACCATGTGCATAACATTTCTCAATAGGAATGAAGCAATGAATAAAGGGAAAGTCAGACATCCACCTGTTCGTAGCAATCGCTACAAAGGAAACCCATACAGATTACTCGAAAGAAAGGCCTCATAGTTGAAGAAAAATTTGTCCTGATCCGGGACTCGAACCCGGAACCGCCGCCTTTCCGGGGCAGCCGCTCTACCATCTGAGCAAACCAGGCGACTAGCAGATGGCAGGGCGAAGTCGAATTTGTCGACAACACAAAGCAAAGGCAAGTCTGACGTAGTAGTTCTGCGGAAACCCGCAAGGTGGAGAGAAGTAATGAATAAAGGGAAAATCCTGGTTAGCTCAGATCGTAGACCGGCTGCCCCGGAAAGGCGGTGGTCCTGGGTTCGAGTCCCGGACCAGGACGAATTTTTCTTCAACTATGAGGCCTTTCTTTCGAGGAATCCGTATGGGTTTCCTTTGTAGCAATTGCTACGAACGGGTGGATGTCTAATTTTCCCTTTATTCATTACTTCTCTCCACCTTGCGGGTTTCCGCAGAACTACTACGTCAAACTCTTGCCTTTGCTTTGTGTTGTCGACAAATTCGACTTCGCCCTGCCATCTGCTAGCCGCCTGGTTAGCTCAGATGGTAGAGCGGCTGCCCCGGAAAGGCGGTGGTTCCGGGTTCGAGTCCCGGACCAGGACGAATTTTTCTTCAGCTATGAGGCCTTTCTTTCGAGGAATCCGTATGGGTTTCCTTTGTAGCAATTGCTACGAACGGGTGGATGTCTGACTTTCCCTTTATTCATTGCTTCATTCCTAGTGAGAAATGTTATGCACATGGTAGAAAAATTATGAAAGTAGAACATTTTATTACTTCTCACCCCTCTCAGTTCGAATATCATACAAATGCATAAGCAGCCATTTTTGCCTTGTTTCGTCTATCTAAGATGTTTTTTTCATGCTGAGAGAAAGGCATGTGTTTAAAGAATAAGCTTGGTTGCAACATGTAAAGGAATTATGTAATGTGAGAAAGGTTGCTGAAATCAAAATATATTTGTGATTTCCTTGCGACTGGAACACTCAAAAGGAAAACGACCTTTTAAACAGACTAAGAAAAAGCCACAGCACACGCACGCATACTAAGCCAGGGACTAGTATATTAAACTGATATGAGAAGACTTTCAAAAAAGAATCTTTCCCGGTTTGGTCAAATTTTTAAAACAATGGTTAACACCTGGCCCCACACCATAAATCTAGAAGAAATAAAGTTCCTAAGTTACTCTGTGTTCTTTCTTGAACCCAACAAATCTGCCTAGAAAAGCGGGTCAAGTCTACATCTGTGGCAAGGTGTGAACAAGAAACTCGCTTTAGCTGGCTGCAGTGCTCCCTGCGATGAATATTCAGGCAGAAAATTGTTACTCCAATATGACTGTGCCCCCAAGAAAACCAAATGTGGTAGACTACATCAATGCACATGGAAAATCTTTAGTCCATGCTTGCTGGCACCCTGTCTGTATTGGCCTCTAGAATAATTGTGGCCCCCACGTGCTGTAATCTTTCCGTGGCATAGAAAACAACATTGTGTGATACCAGCTGTGAAGTGTTAATCAGTTTAATCAGCAGTTTAATCATGGCGGCAGTTTATTCACAGTTACTTCCAAGTGTTTACATGTTTTAAGCATTGCTTGTGGGCATCTTGGCTCCAAAACAACCTAGACCTTACATCCCAGTCTGGTGTGTAGTGTAACAAAGGCTTTTATTGGAGCAACTTGATGCTTTTATATTAGTTATTCAGTTGGCATGATCTTTCACAAAAGAGCTATAGGCAATTTTGCTGCGATAACCCTACTGTTTTTATAGCATTTGTCGTGGGGAGTGCGGCTTGCCCCTTTTGTCAGAGTTCTTGCTGAACGACGATTTATTATCAGTCTGTTATATGTGGAACTTGAACAGCTTATATTTTTCTCCTCAATCCACACATCTGCTGCACTTCTGCCAGCATCTCTATGCAGGGTTTCCTAGGTATACTTTGTGGCGCAAAATACCTTTCTTGAACAGGGACAGAAAAAAGGAAGACAGTGAAGTGCCAAACTACCAACTGTTTAATGACAGCCTGAACAAACGTATAGAAGAAAATACAACTTTCGCTCATGCGCAGGGAGCCAAGGTGTGACAACATGGTCATGATAACATACTTTGGATGAAGCATATTTCTGCGGAATATAGTACGATAGATGTATCGCTGACACAATCAGACCCTTTCTTTTTAATATAAAATGCTTCCAACAACTCCCTTGCAGTTCCGCAGAAATGTGCAGAAATGTGCTTTTTTCCGCAGAAATGTGCTTCATCCAAAGTATGTTATCGTGACCATGCTGCTCTGTCACACCTAGGCTCCCTGCGCTTGAGCGGAAGTTGTATTTTCTTCTACACGTTTGTTCAGGCTGTCATTAAACAGTTGGTAGTTTGGCACTTCACTGTCTTCCTTTCTGTCCCTTTCAAGAAATGTATTTTGCGCCACAAAGTATACCTAGGAAATCTAAGCACCAACATGCCCAAGAAGTCCTTTTGGAACATCTACACAGGGTGTTTTGACTAATGTCATACCAAGTGAGCACACTACAAACCTTGCGTGCATCGTTTTCATGACTCTTTCGATGACCATATTTCGTTTGCAGTGACTTTATCAACTAAGTATCTAGCGGCAGCCTGAACATAGGCACTCATGAGAACTCGCACCAGGCTTGGTCGAATACGTCCAGCACTGCATCACTGAGTAGTGAACCATGCTGTAAGAGTTGGCAACTAAATTGCCACCTTGAGATTGAAACTTTTCAACCTTACAATCAAGGCTTCAATTGCCCAGCCAGCGAGTTGCAGCAAAGGTGTGAACTATAGTCATCTAATGTCACATTCTATGTAATAGCGATAGCAGCTGATCTCTCTAGTAGTGGCCCTCAAGGCCAACAGGCGTCCCTTTCTGTGCACGTGTTTGTGTAGGACTAGGCAGGTGGTGCCAGTTTGTTCTTCAGCATTAACACTATGTTCACGCTGTATCGGGAACACATTTTCTTACTCAGTGCAATAGCCCTTGAACCTACATAATAGCCACTAAGAGCCCTTTGACCATCAACCTTTCCTTTGCCATGTCATTTGCTTCTGCCTTGATGTCATGGAGCAACTTCAGCTAGCTGAAGCATTGATGTTGTTTGAGTGGCCACACAGCCTTGCAGTTTTCCAAGCTGAACGTTGCTTCATTAAAAGCTGACATGATTTGATCTCAGCAGACAGATCAGAGTTAAAAAAGAACACTCATAAACTTCTTTCAAAGTCATTCTAACCTCGTCAGTAATCCCGGGCCTTTTGATGTGTTATTCAGCATTGTCCAAAGCAAGTTGGCTCTTAAAAATTAAAATAACAACTTTGTGAGGGCAGCTACTGGGCTACCTGTCTCTTCAGCGAGCCTGAAATGTCTCCTAGCCATCAAAGCAAGAGCGCAAAAAAACGACAATGAAAAGTGTGGCAGACAAAATGTTCATGTAAATCCATATGTTTATGGACTGTTACACTAACTGAAAAAGATAGTGGCTTCCCAGTACAGTCTTGATGTACGTAGTTGTTTCAGTCACGAGCAAACAGCCAGTTGCCCAGTCCTGTACAAGCACAGTGTAAAGATGCTTATGGATTAAAATTTGTTGTGTGTGCATGTGGTGCAGTGTGCCACATTTCATTTTCCTGAGGCTGCAGTACACTGGGAAGACTGGTTGCTACTTCAATAGGAAGCCCTTACAGTATTGCAGCCCTTTGTTCAGATCTTGCTGCAGATTGTATCAAATGCAAATGCAAACTGTTTTGCAAGACACGTCAGTTCAGTTCAAGCAATTAGACCGAGTAACCCAAGAAATACTTCAAGCCTCCAAAACGTTTTAATACAGTCCCTAGTTTAGTACAGGTTTTCGCCTGATGTTTTGGCTTCTACGGTATAATGCTGTGTATAAGGCTTGCTAGGTACTAGTGGTTTGATGTGCACACTCTCTTGTGTTGCTATAATTACAACTTGTAACAAAGATTTTCCTTCCTCACGAACGTTTGGATACAGTGCCTGTGAGCTCATCTTTTAACCTGTTTTTCATTCGATCTGTGCATTTACATCGAACGTAAACTACAAAATATCAGTACAGAGAATCACAAAAGAACACACCTGCGTAACGATTCTGCCAAGATCGTTGGAGTGGTCAGTCACAGGATGCAACACCGGTAGAAAGGCACCCTGAGGTAAAGCAAAATAACAATCGTTGTAAGATGCGGATCAAAAATTTTATTCTGTGAGGCTTTTGGCATGTATACTAATTACTACATTTGTATGTAAAATAGTTTTGCATAATAGCTGAGCAAGGTTAACGTCTCGCCCTGTGACTGTCAGCCAGCGCTACTCATGGCAATGGTGACAAATATGGCACATCCTTTTCAAATGGAACTTTTGTGCATTACATGAATTGAACTTAGGTTCACATAATACATGACACGTGTGGTTAGAAGGATGTGTTGCATGCCGCACCAACGCCACAAGTGGCACTGCCTAACACTTCCAGGGCCAGACTTAGTACATAAACAATACAAATGTGCAACAAAGTGAACAGGTGGACAGCTGCTGCTATAACTCAAAGATTACATGCACCATGCTGATGTGAATGCAGCTCCCATCAGGATAGAGTTGCCCTTTGGTGCACTTCATTTCTCTTCCTCTTTTGTCTTCATTGCAAGCTGGTGCCATATGGTAATAATGAACAAAAATTAAGCACCTCAGTTCCCATTCTTGTTTTGCTACATGCTGTAAAGTCATCCAAATGCGCTTAAGACTCTTAAGGATGTACTTTAGCCATTTTGTCTTGACAATATTTTTCGCTTGGCTTCACTACACCTTAATGTAGTGCAAATTATAGAGAATGCTTACAAAAAAACCTACTCCACAAAATAACACCTTCAATTAAAATTACACAGTCTATGGCTTTGAGATGTGCACATACATATTTTATACATGGTTACAATGAAAATATAAATGACTGTTCTAATAAGCATACTTAGCATACTGCATAGCAGTCACCTGGTTCCAAAATGTTTCTTATCACACATAGGACGGCCACAACTATAAATTTATATCTGGCAGTGACTTAAGTCACGGCCAAAACCTTCATAGTGCAATCAATGAAAATTTTCGAAGTTAAAGCAGTTAGACATAAACAGGGCCAACAGTTTTAAGGTGTTAAATAATGAACTGTTATGGAATATGGCAGTAGAAGGCCATGCACCTGAAACATAGGTACTGTTTATCATATAAGCACATTCTTGTATTTTTGCTTACTTTCATAGGAATTGCATTAAACAGCTTGCTGATGTGTAAATTTTGCTACATGACTGTATCGTATTAGCCCTTATCTTTTCACATTTGGCTTACTGCAGCTTTATGCACATGCAAATGGGCCACTACTACCTTCAGGTGAAGGCCAAACACTATGCTGTCCAACATACATGCATTTTACAACACCGAACAGTAGACTTAGAGAATGAGCAACTCTTTTAAAAAGTGCAGTTCTTTGGACACACATTGATATATATCTGGAAAACGAAGATTTTTGCTAAAATGATAACTTAATCTAATTGATAGTGAGCATAATGCATCATGCAAGAAACTTGCATGTACCGGGCACCGCTATAGCCACTGCGACCTCTGCAGTTTCTTCACAATCTGGCATAATGTGCTCAAGCTGCCTGTAAACACTGGAGGGTGTCTATGATACATTAAGAAGCTCAGCAAACATGAGAAGGACCAAAAATGAAGGTCAGAGAAGCAAAGCAAATTTTTAACCATTCCTCTCTATGTTGCTATGAATGCGAAGGTGCCAGCAAATGATGTATTTGAACTGTGTTTTTAATGGTGCAATACTAGAGAGCACATTTTTGCAATAATAATGTGACAGAGAAGAATGACAGAAACTAACTTAATGAATATTTTTCTAAACTTGCACGAGGGTTTCGTCATTATGCTGATGCACACACCTGCATATCTCTACTGTGAAGTCTTGTTTCGGTTTCCTATTTTATTTTCACATAGTAATTTACATCATACACTTGTCCTGAAATACATCACGTTAGGCTCCTTCAGTATTTTTTTTCTTACTGGAACACACATGCCTATACAGGGCACACACTCAAATACATGCAAAGCTGCCACGGGACTGGCTATTTGAGGTCGACATGTTTGTACAGCGCAAAAGACGAGGACCGAAGGAAGAACACAACACAGGTGCTGTCACACACACACTCAAGGCACTCTGCGGGATTCTCAGGCTTCTTTCATGCTCCTACAAACACGTTATGTAGCACATATTGAGCCACAAAAAGCTGTACTGGAAAATGTTCATGTTGCACTACAATTTTATAATTGAGACTTTTTATCTAATATCTGAGTTGATTATTTGATTAAGAATAATTAGGTAATTAGGCAAAATGCAGAAAATCTAAGTATTTTCAAGAGACAGGAAACAACATTACCTGGGTTCTGTGCAGCTAGGTGGCACATGCATATTTTTTTAAGTTTGCTAAAGTTACGTGGGATAACCTGCATCAACCCATGGAACAGGTGTCACACCAATCACTCTAAGTGATGCCGCTAAACTAGCCATTGCACTTCAAACATATAGGATAATAAAAGTAAACTCTAGGTAAGAGCATACCAAGACCTCTATTGCTGAAAAGGGAAACTGATGGGAGGCGACTGATCTCCGGTTATGAAGCTGCTTCATCCTCACAGCTGGCAACGAAACGGCCGCAACCACAGTCCTGAAATAAAAGAGAAAAGTTGACACTACGATGATCACATGGAACACGAAAAAGCTGGTCGCCAGTTTATCTTGGAAAGCATCTGCTGCTACATTAGGTTTTGTATATATGTCAGCTTATTGTTAAACTAAGCTTGCCAAAATTTTATACTTTAATGGCTTTGTTCTTTACAAACTAAAACCTTTGCCTCACTCATACACTTATGCACTACTTAAGCTATGAGATGTTTACTGATCCCTTACAATGAATGGCTTCTAAGACAAATTATTTCACACAAAAGGATGCATAACTTATAAGTGTTACTGACATTGAATACCAAGGTATTACCTTTTTATAATAGACGATGGCAGACCAAGCACATTTTTCTCACAGATACAGTTTGATCGGTCTGCCTTTCTTTTTTCACCAGCAGTAGAAATTTTGTTAATAATATTCGTGCAATATAGGATGATGCTATGATGTGTGATATGATCCTGAGTTGAAAAGCGCCACTTTTTTGTGTGAATTTGGCACCTAGAATTCAAAACTCAATATCTGTACCCAATACGCAACGCAACGCAAAGTAATTAAACATTAAACAAGTCCAGGTATCCAGTGCACAGCGCCAGCTGTTGAATAACAACATTGCACAAGCATAGACTGTATAGATGTAGCGTAGTATGTGCACGGCAGGCGTAGTGGCGGCCTCCAGCAAAGAACACAGCCATGGAGCGACGCGCCCGTATGAGCCCTCGCCGGCAATTCTATCGCGTAAATTGATATATCCCGTCACGGCACAGGCATCGTTTTCTGGCCGCCGAGGTGCCGGCGCCACTGGTACTCACCTGCTCCGGCCGCCGAGGTTCAAGTGACGGCGTATCCAGTAATCTGAATCAAAGAAGGACACTGTTACCGCCAAGCAGTACGCTAACTATGAACTATAAAGCGTTTCTTTTACTCTGACCGGCAGTTCATGCGGCGTTGACCCGTAGTGCCGCTGGAAGCTCACCACACGCTTTTAATACCACAAACGCGTCGCCGATATTTCACGCCCGTAGATCAAAGTCGACGGGCGCAGGCTCTACATGCTACACGCCGCAGTCGCACACTCCCTGCACAATCAGCGGCGTGGGCGCGAAGAGACACAAACGATAGCACGGAGCGTACTGGCAAATCTGCACAATGCGCGCTTAGTGAGCGACCTACTGCACACAATCGCACGAGCTAGGGGACTGGCGCCGCGTACGCGCCAGCTAGCAGATACCGCGCACAAAGAAGCGCCGCCGGTTCTCGCTCAAATGATCGCTGTACAAACACTCACACACGCGCACCGCAGTAAACCCTTAACGAGCCGCCACATTTTCAGGCCCCGGTTAGGCGGCAAAGCTTAGCTCACCTCGCACTGCACATAACTATTATGGTAGTGGCTTGCGCTTCGGGGAACATGTCGAATGCTCACATCCACCCAATTAAAGACGCGGCACAGTCCCTCATCATGTAAAATTTTAATGTTTAAGTACACTCGCTTGACCCTAAACACTCAAGTCACCTCGATTACGACAAAGCTCGAAGAAACACAGTGATCGCGCAAAATGGTTCTAGACGGCCAACTGTCGCGCCATGTTTTACTGAGACCTTCAATAAGTCATATCAGCGCGTCTCCTCACTTAGAACATATGCACACTCATAGAACGTGTAATAATCGTTCAAAGTCACTTACCGTGGAGTCTTGAGGGTTCAAAGCAGTGTGAAACATCAACCACGGTAGAAGAATGTGCAGCCGCTGACAAATGGCTGAACTTTCAACGCGCGCGCGCGAGCGCTCCGAAGGCTTGTGTTCCTCCGCGCGTAGTTCCGACTTTCGGCGTCGCTCTGCAGCACCAAGGCGCGGCCACTCCGAACAGAAAAACAGCGCCGACACACATTGCGCGGGATATTTCGAATCTGACTGCAGAAATAATCCTGAAATTGTCGCTGCGGCTGCCTGCCTTGTTGGTCACGGCTGAGTTATTCTTTTCTCTATTTGGCTCGTCTCAGATATGGGTGTATTTCAACACTCCCACTTTCCCGTACGCCACCGTTATTCCTTGAAAACCCCCCATTTTACAACCGCAATGGCCCTTCAAATGGGGCCGGGGGTATAATAATGGTTCTAGCTTATTTTACTTCTTCTTGTGGGAGTACTCATTTTAGGCTAGAGGGGAAAAATGGCATATCAACTGTTAAAACGCCCATATGGGCTCATTTGTGTTTACAGTGTACACTTATCAAGTTTCTCTGTAGCCGCAGTCGTGTCGATGGGAGTAGTGTTTCATTGCCGTCTCACGTCACCTTTTTCCTATCGCCCCTCTCCCCGTTGGAACTACGAGAGTAGCAAGGCTTGATTCATTTCACTCGTTTCGCGACTACGTCAATTCTATCCTTTCTGTGCCTCTTGCCCGATTTGATCTACGATGGACGTTGCGAAAGTAAGTTTCGTCATTATATTTAAGAGAAGATGGTACACCAGGTGAAACAAACAATGGCAGTAAGAATCCATGCTCATTGCTGCTTCAACAACGAAGGGAGCATCAGCCGAGGAGGAATGGTGTGTGCGCAGAGCACCACACCAGCAGTAGACCGGCGTGCCCGAGGTTATTTGAGTACAAATCAAGATTGCGTACAGATGTGTGCTCACAGCGTGGTCGCCAATGGAAGGGCGTTCTGTTATCCGCTACGAATAGGCACCTGTTCGCTGCATTGAAAACCGCACTTTCTTGACGTTGCTCCCGAAACAATGCTAGCGGCAGCAGGCTGTGCGACAATACCTTTCATTGCAGGGCGCCGAGTTTTGCAGAGTGGTTTCTTCAAACTGATTGGACGCAATGAAAAATGTCTCAATGTCAGTGGTGACTAAGCGGAAAATTAGTGGAAAGTGTATAGTTCATGATTCCATGGTTTGCCCGTTTTGGCAAAAAAGCTCCCCCGTAAATAAAAATGGCGAAACTTATTTTCGGAAAGTCATTGAACTTTCACTTTAGTAGAAATGTATGCGCTGAAACTACAGAAAAGCTATTGTGTGCGCATAAGGACAATTTCAGCTGTCAAGAGGCTAATTTGGCGATGCCCATCCTGAGGTAATTGTACACAAACGAAGTGATGGGAAGGTCCAAACAAGTTTCTCGCGTCTCTTTGCGTCTCAGCCACGCTCCTTCCATGCGAAGCCATGCTCTTAACCACCCCTGACGCAGCGTGCAAGATAGCCACAGCAGCAGCAGCAGTGGGAAAGCCGAAGGAAAAGGCAAAGAAAGCTTCGTTTTAAAAGCGCTTACAGCTTAATGGTTAGAGAATCGAGCTGCTGCCCCATGGGGCCTATGTTCGAAATCCGCTGTCGGTCGCGCGTCATCTGTTTCCTTTTTTTGTTTTGTGAACGCAAATATACTCAGCGAGATCCCAACCCGCGAAAGGCCGACCGACAGAACCACAACAGCGATACCATTGGATAGTAGGCAAGATAACAAACATATTGGCATTCATAATACCGTCAGGAACATTGTATAACAATTACAAGTGTTACTGAAACCTGTTTATATTTTCTTTCCACCAACGAAGAATATTGATACAATGCAGACACATATTTAAACAACGCGCGCAGGTTCGTGCGCCCCCTCAAGAGGACAACGGCGTATTGGACGAAAAGACGACGAAATGATGGCACGTGTTTTCGCCGCACGCATTCACATCGTAGATAGCCGTTGTCAGCATCTACAACAAGAGGTGAAGAGGAAGGCATTCTTGATCCCCTGTTCAGAACGCCGCAGTCTTTTTTATTTACCCCCAGGGCACAAGATAGCCCACACTAAATAGTTGTGTCTGCATCCCTTAATTGTTCGTTACAGTATAATAAAGAGTATCATTGAACTGCGCTACTTCCGTGTATATTTATCATGCGCCAAGAAAAAGCGCAATTGATAAAGCCGGCCTGCTGTTGTATCATCTTGTAGCTGAGTTCCTTTTACACAATTTTTTGGGGGGCAGCGGGGTGGGAGGTAATAAAAATTGATAGCAAACCTGAAAATAAAGACGCACACCCCCACGCATAACCTAGGGCTCCAACTCCACCCCTACGAAACGTCACGCTCCCTATTTGACGACGTTCCACCCATCCCTTTAGCCGTGCTCAGGCGAGAATGTCCACATCTTGAAGAATCGACCACGGAGGTCCGTTGTCTCGCTTCCGCTTATCGTGTAACCCAGAGTCTGCTAGCTCGCCATCCTTCTTCGCTCAGCCTTCTTCTCGGTGTTTTGTTAGCATTATATATGTTTGCTTTCTTTCTTTTGGTGCTGCGAAATGAGGCGCAAATACAGAGTAATCGATCCATTTTCTGAGCACCTGTAAGCAGCAATAGACGTTTCATGCGCTGTTCTACAATAAAAAAAATCGGAAAGCTTTATTGTACGTCATTTCTTTTTGTCATTGTTAGATGCTGCAGACAAAACTTTACTTAAGCCATAGTCCCTCACCGCGTTTTCTTCATATTACAGGGTTGTCCTTGAAAAAAAGCACAATATCCTCTACCAAGATTTCGTTATGCATAAGAATTTAAAGGAAATTGCGGGCAAATTTTCTTGGCACTGGCTTCTCCGCTGTAAGCCACTTTAGGGTGCATTTAAAAAGGTATTTCCGTGTGTATGTGTTCCCCGTGTAAGATAGCAGGATCCACATTAATGTCTACGTTGCACAAAGGAAAGTTGATATGAGAATCTGAGAAGCGCGATTTTTTCTCAATTAACAGTACGCAAATAAATAGGCAAATAAGCCACAGAAAGCACAATGGAATGCTCATGCTTAGCTAAAATTCAGAAATAATAAATGTGTTTAACAGATTCACCTATCTAGTGCTGCGTGCTGCTTCAAAAAGCAATTTATCACTGCTGCGCACGTGACTAACGGTAAGAAGACGGCATTATTTGTTTGGGTAGTGCAATAGCCTAACTTTCGCAATAACCGTTCCGCGCAGTTTGTTCATTGCCAAAGTGAAATAAATTGTATTGTGTAGCGATTATATATATATATATTATGGTAAATGGCGAAGTGAATAATTTTGTTCGCTGCCAATTATTGGAGCATTCTACTCGCCTTTGTTCCTTTTAGGTTTTATTCTTCCAACTTGGTCTTTCAATATTGTGTAAATCTTTTGAACATCAGCTTGACTTTCTCCATTTTACTATCTATTGTCTTTGTGAGCTTAAGTTATGTACTTGTCAGTTATTTGTGTAGTGCTTGTAGTGCGTATATACTTTATATTGGTGCTCCAGTTTAGCGGGACATTTGAACATATTCACCGATGTTTGTGTTTTCAGCTGCATTGCTGAGAACCTTTGTGGTCTGAAGATTTCAGCGCTTGGCGACTTCAATTATTTCATGATTGTATGGGCCTCCCACTTCGACTCTCCTGAACGTTAATTATCAAGAAATCAAGCACTCAAAAAGAAACAACGAGCAGAGCTGGACTTTCAAGTAATTATTTATGCACAGCACTGTAACGTTCCGATTTATACTCAAGCAATAATAGGTATTTCAGGGTAGGCGCTTTTGTTTTCCGCGGCGGTTGCCACACATATAGATATGGTAATATAACCGGTATATACGAACACGCGTTATTTAACTGCACAATCTGATGGCGTCAACCACACCTTGGAGGGCGAAAGAAACGTTCTTCGGGATGAATCCAGATTCCATAATGTAAGTGAACTGGAACTGCGCAATCCAAACAATATTTTCCAGCCGACCCTGGCTGAATTCAATTCTTTAACTGCGGGCAGTCATAGAAGGGAGAACAATTGACGAGTGTTTCATCTTAATTGCAGGACTGACGTATACAGAACAAGGCACAAGACAAGGCCCGTGCGGTACAGCGAGGGAATACAGTAAGACCTGTCGGTGAGTCACTGCTTCAAAAATTTGATGTGGTCGCAGCCTTCCACCGGTCATCTTTGCTTGTGAAAAGTTTGTCACCCATCTGAACATGTACTAGTAGTCTGTAGCAGGTATAACGCGAGCACTCACTGGACTTTCCTCGTGTTTACTAGCTTATTTTTATTTTTATTTTGTTGTCGAATCGACAGGCGACAAGACAGATCAGTGGAACAAGGCACTCTACTGCTTTTCGAGCCTTGTTTCTGTTTTAACTATACTTTCTTTAAGACCTGATTAACATGGTCACGATATTTTGGTTGCAAAAATTGTTAGTTTACCATGATATTTTGTAGCGGATAAGACCATCTGCATGCGCATATCGTCCGACATATGCCACACGTTCTGCCTCCCCAAATGCTACTCAGAGTTCTATTTGCAAAAAAGGCTGTTAAAAAGTTTTTATGCACCACGTTGCGCGAGCACTTGCCCCAGGGCTTTTTTTTATTTTTTTATTGCTTTTGAGCAAACAATGACCTAGGGTCCCTTGAAATTATTTTTGAAGCTCTTGACTATCAAGGTCCGTGATTTATTGTTTTTACATAAGAGGTACCAAAGCCACGAACCGGCAGTCCTTAGATTTAAAAAGTTATTTTCGTGAAAACAACGCCTGCTGGGTGTATCGGCCCCGCGCATTGAAGGAACGAGACCCCTAAAATTATGTGCATTTAAAGGTGGTCAAAAGAGCAGTAGCTACGATTTCCTTAGAATCAGTTCTTCGCAAATAATGCTCACACCACATGCAGTTTAGCTTCAGTCAAGTAGGCTGCCATTCGGCCGGTGGCTAAGCAGGAGTCGGTCAGTCTAAGCAGGAGCGTTAATGTTCAAAGCAAAAGCGGTAACATTGCTTTAATACTTGCTGTGGAAGGCTATTTCACCAGAAAGAACATAGGCTGTTGTAAAAGTGATCGGTGAATCGGTCTACCCTAGAATACGGCTTCTTGTGTTTCTTGTCTTTGGCGTACGCGTATTCTTTCTGCTGTAGTGCCATTTGCTTTTTGTGCACATGCGTGACAATATTCAAGTGCTTGTTTCACCGCACTTGAATCGTTGGCGCCATTTGGCAACAGTGTCATAAGCTGGAGGCATTGTCACCGCACACCGCCACCAGCTCGGCGTGAATCTTCTTGGCATCTTATCGCTTCAAGTACAGCGAGAAGATCACGGCCCGTGTTTCAACTTTCCCAATGGGTGCTGGCATTTTTTTATTTGGCGGCCTAGCGGTGTTCCGTGGTACTATATAGAACACAATTTTTATATTGCGGTAACACTAGACAGACGCACACTCATTTTGATACCTATCGTGTACGCATTTTATAAATCTATGGCAGCGATAATACGAATTTGATGAACGCCTCTCATATATACATGCGTTCTCTCCACTCTTCTGACGATTGGAATGGGGAAACGGGGATTGCTGTATGAAATCATCTCACAGGCGCCATAATATTGACTAAACGTTAAGATAATCTGCGGTAAAAGGTGCTGTGTATGATGATTGTACAAAGCTTTCCTGCTAAAATACCGAAAACATGTGAAGGTTTCCTTTAGTGTAATGCCTTCTAGCCTTTAAGGTGAATATAAATTAAAGAACACTTCTAATTGTTTTACGGGTCATACGTCATTTTGCGGCTTTTGTATGTTAGTATTGTAAGCACATTTAACGTACTTCATCGTTCTCATTTATTCTTTACGTATATGAATGTGCTTGCTTGTGGCGTTTGTGAAATGGTGATGACGATGGCAACAAATGTCATTCACACCCCGCGATGATGTTTATGGCCCCTCTTTCTATAATTGATCAGTGAATGAAAACAAAAAGGCACACGGATAGTAGCAGCCCGCAGGAAAGAAAACACGCAGAATAGAAAGCAGTGTCATCTTTTCCTTGCCATTTTTCCTAAAGCTTGTGCACGCATATACTGCACATTAAAGTGAGTTTTTCTTCAATAGGAACGTTCAGCAAAGACCGAACTGGCGTTCTCTGCGCAGCACAACTATGAAAATTTAAGCCTCATGCCTGACTGCGCCAACTGGATTATCGCTTCACCTTTGCATACCATCTATACTGTACCAGTCTCTTATTTTGAACGTTTTTCTCTTTTGGTGTGTGGTGTGTGTGGGCAATGCCTCTTTTACTAGATGCCTTCCGCGTGAGCCGAGAAGCTGGTTCCAGCCCCTCTCCTCTTTCCTCCCCTCCACCCGGGTCGGCTGCGCATGCTAGTTGCGGTGGCCGCTGCAAACCCAAATCACGTAGCCCTGCCTCCGAGATTTTAGCGACGTTTCTTGCGACCCGGGAGGCTGGACCCGCGTTCTCTCGTCAAGCCATTGGTCGAGCGCGTGCAAGCCTATTAATCGTCACTTCCTCCGCAACAGGAAGTGAGTAGGCAGCGAGTGCCGTCTCGCCGCGACTACCCTGAACTACGGGAACCTCCGCTCCAATGGGAAGACTATTGACGCGGCAGGAATCTAGTAAAGGAGGCATTGGTGTGGGCGCCACTTCGACTGCACTTTTCTATGTTACAAACGCCACATGACCACCCGCCTGATAAGTAAAATGATGCGTTCAAATCGTCATCTTGTCACCTCTGCAAAGAGACGACAGATTGCTGTTTATTCGGGGCGTAGCGAACTTCGAGCTTTTGTATGGGAGGTATACTGGTCCAATGCAACTATCTGAGTTTCGTTTATTTTTTTTTTCACTGAAGAAGCGCGAAACGAGACGGCATAGTAACCTACCTATCGCAACGTGCTTGGTAAAAGCCAAAAAAATGCTTTGCGGTAAAAAAAAAGGAATGCCTCTTGGAAATATACACACTTGAATGCGAGAAGCACGAAAGTTTCGTCTTTCATGTACATTTGATTTTTGCATTGCTCGATTTTTTTTCCTGAAATGTCACGTACAATTCGGAGCTGCTTCCAGACAGGAATCAGCGCACGTACGTGCATGCCAGCGCGCCTGCGAACATTTTCCCCTTGGGGCAATTCTCCCATGCACCCGTTGTGAGCGCCTTTCTACCCGGTAATTCTCGACCAAAAATTCAGTCACATACGACCTGTGCTTCCGGCGTCAGACGTGAGTATTTCCTGTCTTGCGCCGGAACCTAGGCGTCGCTTCCGCTTCCTGCAGTCTTTCCTCCTTAGATTTGCATGCAAATCTTTTCAGGCCCATGCCACCAGCAGAACGCACTCTTCGTCACTTTGTTTTCAAAAGAAAAAAGAAAGAAATCTCGACCTTTGTGACTTTTGAGAGCAAAATCAGGATACTGTCTTTTTTTGAATTTATTCCCTGTGCTGCGGTTTGGCCCAAAGCCCTGTTCGAGATTTCTTGCTCATCGTTAGGCTAGTACAGGAGCGAAAATTGACTAGAAGCAATATTTGACGCTGTGCATCACAATATCCTTCCATGCCCGCATTCTCATTCTATTGAAACTACTTGTTTAGATCCACATATTCCTTCTCTGTTCTGCCTTAACATCAGTACAAAGATCATATTCTCTGCTCAAAGCTTTGATGATATGCTGGAGATGTTAACCTGACAGTTTGCCTGACATACTACTCCAAGAACTGATTATGATATATACAGCGATGAGCACTTAACAAAGCATGCAGTAGCACACACACATATATGCACTTTAGAAATGTTTACATGGTGTCGTTAAACCTCGTGGCCCCCAACGACGACAACATCTTTCCTGGTGCGGAACGCGCACATAGGGCTTTGCCATCCGGTGAGAATGTGCGGCAATTCCAAGCTCGAATACCGTTGCAGGTGTAGTAACACCTTCAAAGAGTGTCTCTATAGCGCGTATAGCGACAACAGTCACACAGAACGTCGCGCAGGTCTTTAGGGGTGTTACTCTCAGAGCTGATTGGCGAGTCCATCGGGTGCATCTTGCACCTGAAGTACTTCGTGTATAGGCCTCGTTTACTCTTATGCGGTGAAGGCACGTTTGATGACTCAGGGAAAGCTACAAACTATAGGAAAGAAAGTTACATAGACTTTAGTAATGCGCCTCAGAAAGGCTGACCAGACGGAATAACAGACTGTGGTACAGAAGTTATGTAAGCGAGTATGAAGTGCATCAGAAAAGCTCAGGGCGACTAACGCGTTATGCGGAGGTTGCGGGTTCAGCCCCCACCAGCGGCAAGTTATCTTTTGCTCCACTTCACTATACTTTACTATGTTGTGCATATGCATTTCAGCCGCAGCTAATTTCCAATATGCTTTAGTTGGCATACACGCAAAGTGCCTCGAGAGACCAATCGCGCGGCAATTTTACGCGCATTTGGGGGCTTCTTTCACGTTCGGAAAAATACTTTTATGTAGCACGTATTTGGCAACAGAAAGATGTGTGGGAGTGTTTCATCTTACGTACTCTACAATTTTCTCATTGACACTTTTTGTTACAATTATAATATTTGAGAAATTCATTAATTATTAGGCCTAATCACATCATGAGAAGCCAACAAACAAATACACCAACGACAACATAGCAGAAATTACTTGTACTTAATAACTGAATTAAAGAAATTGTGAAATAATCATAATGAAAGTAGATCAAAGAACAGCTGGCCGCAGGTGGGATACGAACCCACGTCTTCGAGTAGCGCGTGCGGTGCTCTAACCAGCTGAGCTACCGCGGTGTCGTTTTCCCATCAACTTTCTTCGCTATTTATGTTTGACTACTAGAACTAAGCTTGGGAGCATTAGCCAGGGCTAATGCATATATATATATATATATATATATATATATATATATATATGTGTGTGTGTGTGTGTGTGTGTGTGTGTGTTTAGAGAGAGAGAGAGGGAATGGATGAATGGAAGTGATAATATCCTACATCCTACAATCAGACGGGCACATCGAATAAACCGTCTACTCGTGTCCCGAGTCTTCTCAAAAGATACAATGCAGCGGGCAATAGCGATAAACCTGGAAACCGCCGTTCTTTTTTCCTACAGTGACACTGAAGTCATGCTCATGCACTCGTATTTCTTTTTTGTGATTTCCAACTTCTCCATAATTGCTCTTGTCCTACTTTGGGCCGACAGACACAAGAAAGACACAAACGACAGACACAAGAAAGACGACAGGACAAGGCGCCTTGTGCTGTCGTCTTTCTTGTGTCTGTCGTTTTGCGCTAAACAAAGTATTCATGGATTCGCACCAACTAGCCCGCCAACGCATTGTGCTGAATTACCCATAAGTAATTTAAGAAATATAATGATGCTTCAGTAGAGTTTTAGTGCGTCTACCTGTCTGATGAAAATACGTACTTTTCTTTCTAGTTTCTTTGTTCCGCGACAAGGACATTGAATGAACAACAATATACAATTTCGAATGACATCCGCAAATTCTTTGCAGTGCTGTGTAAGACAGGCTGTCATCTCTTTCATGTCATATTTGACTTAGATGAGCAACTTCAATCTTTCAGGAGCAGAAAAGACAATGCTCACAATGGTCATTTTCGATATCTTTTCGACAGTATGACAACTGTTGTGTATGTAAGGCACAATGGCAGCCTTGTTCGGTGTAGCCCAGCACCCGGATATTGCGATTCTTGCCCTTTCTTTTTGTAAAGAAAAAAAAAACTAGGCACAAAATTATTTGTCCCAGAACTCAATGCGATTCATCGTTAAACCGCAGTGCGAAAGAAATACGAAATACAAAGAAAAAATTACAAACAAGCTCTCTTCCTGCCACTTTCGTCTCAGTGCGAGCTGCAGTTTAACAATTGAAAATTACGAACATGCCCGACTCCCAATTCTACTGCAGATCACTTCAAATTTCGGCGTACAGAGATGTAACTGGGTTTTCTTATTGTGCTTTGCATTTTTAGTGGTGATGACTGAATATCGGCGATACATTCCCATTCGCAGCAGGCTTTAGTACTGATGCACCTCTTGAGCCGGTTATACTGTGTGCGCAGAAGATATCACCTCTCGATTCGCGTTATCGCCGTTGGTTCGTCTTGGCGTTGTGAGCAGCAGGTCTGAGCGGGTTGCACTGTACGTCTTAGAAAACGCATTATCACGTGGTGACGGATTGTTGCTTTTTGTTCAGATTTATTTACACGCGCACATTCGGTCGTAGCGGGGCATGCACAACATGAGCATCCCATGCGTAAGCAGTAAGGCTTTCTGTTAGCATGTGCAATACGGATTTACAAATTTGCAAACGCCGAAATTCAGAACTGAAAGCTGACGCACCGCAAAACAACTCCGCGGCAACGAGTGCGATACAGCCCTGCTCGTGGGCGCTGAACTAAAGACACGTGCAGCAATAGGCTCCTGTGCTGTGTACAGTGCGTCATGAATCATTCCAGGTCCAGCCTGACGATTATGATGCCCACAGTGCGGCGGACAGGCAGAGACAAAGAAGGAATGGCGAAGACAAGTGCTGGCCTCCAACTCAACTTAATTTCAAGGAACACACATACATGCCACCGTACACGTGTATACAACAAAAACAGAGAGTTGATAATAGCTAAGCGAAAAGATAATTGAAGTCTTAGAAAAAAACACGAGCGTAAGACGGCACACCGCGTGCGGGTGTTCGCGTCGTAATGGAATGCCGACCAGCCCACTCTCACACCTTGCTAAATGCACCAGTGGCAGCCGTGCTATGTCTGGAGTTCGCTGCAAACTTCATCGCGCACATTTTGCGGGACACTCATCAGCGTTTCGCGAAGCGGCTGCGACATTCGTGCATTCTACCAATCTTGTGAAGCGGCAAACACGTCTCGCGAAGCAACAATAATTTGAGTACACAAGAAAAAACTGCGATGAGAATACTTTCAGTCGCTGAAGAACTTGGAACTTGCCAGACAATTTATCGTTAGCTTTAGGTAGTATGCAGTCGAACGCGTTAGCAATTGTGGGGGTAAAGTAATGCATGGATGAGATCTCCTTGTGTACTTTTGTTGCTTTCATCTGTTTAGTTCTAAACACCTCTTAAACACCTCTAGAATATATTTAAATAGCGACCACCTCACCAGGGTTTTGATGGACTGCTGCCTGACTGCCACCACGTCTTCCATTTACTTCGCCGGGAATCCTTTCAAGAACTTCAGCTTCTAGAAACAAATCATAAAGCCTACCTCGCACAATGCTACCATATTTTCGTAATTGTAATGTAGTTAAACCAATGTACGGATCAAGTTTGGAGGCTAAACTGACTACAGCATAAGCTTTGCATGCTTACGAAGATACGTTTTTACTAAGTATGACTCAGAGCAACGGCTCGAAGGTACTTTATTTCAACAATAAAATCTAGAAATGAAACATTGCTCCCTTCTCCAGACTGGTCGCCCTAGCCATCATGAAAATGTCTAGCTTGAGAGAAAATTGCTAGTGGCGACGAATTTCCGAGTTGCTGCACAAGCGCTTGTGGAAACATGACTGATAGACAAATGTACATCTCACACTTAGCTCTGGCGTCGACGAATGTGAGCGCACATAGGAAATTGAGCAGCCGATGAATGAGTACGTTGTCGCCAAGGCTTTAGTGGTTGACGTGAACTCCGCGACGGCGGGTACTCACAACCTACGTCGCTCGAAGGTTATTCTCCCGTGCTGGCAGGTATGCGGAAATCTGGAATTGCGTGGTCTAACTGTTTGTTTTGTTTATAAGTGTTGATTACTGACTCCCTAATGGCCTTTCAGCATCCTCGGTAGAGTCCCCTTCCTGATTATTCCCATCAGCACACTAAGACCACGTGTCGTTTGCGTATGGAAGACGTTCTTAGGCACCAGCCGTTTTCGTGTTTTCGCATTCCTTATATTACAAAGAAACGAGAACAAGCTGTTGTCTTGGCAGTGGACATTGTTATTCCAAAAAAAACAACGAGACAGAAAGGAATTTTATTATGCCACCTAGATAATTGTCGTCCGTGGAGTATTGATTTTAAAAACTAACTGCTCGGGGCACAACAAAAAGGGCTACGTTCTAATCTTGAATAACATTAGTCGCAAAATAAAGATGAAAGAGGGAAAGAGATGGACAGAAGAAGCAGAAAGTCTTAGTATTCTTCTGTGTCAACTGTTTCAGCTTCTTCTGCCTACAGTCTTCTGTCTAGTGATATTCTGGGCCAGCACTTAGGTATAAAACAAAACGATTGGAAAGACACCCGAAAGTCAAGCTTCTGTGTTTGTTTGAGCGTAACGCCCCGTTCACCCTTCGTCCTCAGGGTCAATAGAGCTTGGATGGTGTGGGCGACTCGTACTCTAAGGTCTGAACTGCGCGCTCTTGTGGTTTCTTGCAGCGCATCCACAACTACACGGATGTGAAAGGCACGTGATAGACAGCACAAAGCGTCATAAGCGAAATTCTAACGCATGAGCGTACCGTGCCAACACTCTTTTATTCTACCACTACTCTCCCCTCCCCACCGAAACTTTCTCCTGGGTTTTCATGCCCCAGATTGGAAGCGACGGGAAGCCGTGGCGGGCAACTCTCGAGCAGCCATATCGCATCAAGGGCCTTCCTGCCTCGCCTATATCTCCCTCCGTTCATTCCCGCGGTGAGTTTCCCTGTTTCCCCACACTTTCCTTTGCTTTCCCTCATCTTCTCTCGCCGCTTGAGTTGCCCACTTTTCTACTCCTGCTTGTCCTTGTTCGCGCATGCTCCATTCCCTTTCGTTTTTATTTCTTACTCTTACGGTACTGTCCTCTGCCTCTCTCTTTCACGCTTCCTTCGCAGAATGACCTTTGTTTCTACGCTCCTCGCCGATTGCCTTTGCCTTCTCATGGCGTTTTCGTTCTCTCTTCTATATGAGCCGGCGCTGCGTGGGAAGGCGCGAGCGTTACTACCGCAATTCCGCTTTTGTACATTCGTTTTGCTTTCTTCGTGTGGCCCGCCACTTGGAGGCACTGTTCGAGGCGCAATTCGCCAGCGCTCTCTCTTTCTGGAATGCACTGTCGAGTGCCGTTTGTACACGGCGCCAACGGACCACCGCACGCGTTATTGCACTGCTGAGCGCCTTGTCCCCGCACGCAAATCGTGGCGGCCTCGCTTAAAGCCTACCGGAGGCACCCAGTGAACTGGCCGAAGTAGACATGACTCCGTGAAAACGCTTCCGCGTATTTGAAGCCTCGTCGACCGATTCGGATGTATGCAAACATCGGCACTGTCCAGTGCGCGTGATAGTGTAGAACCGGTGGTCGCTTGTGCTGAAGAGGAAAGCGCTGAAGCACATGGTGGCTCAGGAGAGATCCCTGTATAGCATTGACATCTTGTAAAGATTATATTTCAACTCACCATCAAGCGCACTTTTCACCAATCTACAAAAAAACGAAGAAAAAGAAAGGAAAGAATCAGAAGAAAGAGAGGAAGTGAGGAAGTAATGAAAAAGGAAGGAAATGAAGAAATGAACAAAAAGAGAAAGAAAGAAAGAAAAAAAAGAAAGAAAGGAAGAAAGGAAGAAAGAAAGAAGGAAAGAAAGAAAGAAAAGTTCCTCATAATAGGCCAGTAAGGCAAGATCGTATCAAATGTGCAATTGTAAGGCAAGATCGTATCACGTGTGCTATTGTACCATAGAAAGGAGCGGAAGAGGAAGATGACGCTGTTCGATCTGTTGTCACCTCAGCTCTGTAATTTTTGCATAGGTTTTGCTATTCATTAAGTGAGTTATTTATATTCTTGGAAGGCGGCCGCATCTTTAAGGCGGTACTGTTTCTATGGGAAGGGTACGGCTGCTCCAGCGCCGGCATCTTTAAAGGGACAGCGCCATCCGAAGGAAGCCAGCGCGGCGGAGGCCATGGCCTCGCAAGGTGTGGAGCTTCCAGACATCAGGGACGATAAGCAGTCCAGTGCGTCAGCATCGCTCAGTGGGGACGACACAACTATCGTCGACCCTGACGAGGAAGTGGCTGATATGGCGGAAGTGGACAGCGACGGCTTCAAGGTGGTGAGTCATCGGAAGCAAAGAACGGTCGGAATCCCAGTGGTAGTTTTGCCAACAGAGAAGGGTGTTGATTTGAGAGAGCGGAACCCTATCAGGCTCTTCGAAGCCATTAAAGTACTGCTGAGATCTCCCCCGATTCGCAGCCGCTTCATAACGCAAGGTGCTCTTTATTTAGATATCACAACGGAAGAGCAAATTGACATTCTTCTCCGGTGTTCTCAGATTGGTGACATAAGAGTTAAAGCCCGGCTGCCCCACTCCTACATGACTAACACATGTGTTATTAGGGGAGTACCAGTGGGGTATTCGGAAAGCGACCTTCTTGAATACTTGAAACGGCAGGGTGATCTGCACGTGAAACGTCTAATGCGCCGGATGGAAACTCAATAAAAAGAATGGGCAGCGAAACCTACTAACTCCGTTGTGATAACGTTTGCTCCCAACACCGACCGCCCCGAAAAAATTGACCTCGGTTTTCCAAGCATGCAGTCAAAGAATTCGTTGAACCTCCTCCCCGATGCTTTAGGTGCCAACGCTTTGGGCATGTAACCAAAGTTCGCATCAAAGATCAAAGTTGCAAACGATGCGGTGACGCCCGCGATTACAAAGGCTGCAAGGCAGATTTTGCTTGCACTAATTGTGGTGGTGACCATCCAGCGAGTTTCGGTGGCTGCCCCTTTCGTGTAAGCGCCTTACGCCGCCGAGTGTCCTTCATTAGCGGTCCCAAACCGCAACCTACTGAGAAGCGGATACCTGGAAGCGACGAGTTCCCGGCGTTAGATTCGGAAGTTGAGTTCCCTGCGTTAAAGTCGGAAGTTTGTAGCGCGGTAACAAGCAACATCAGTGAGCGACCTGTTCTTAGCAAGACGACAAAGTCCTCTGTGGGTGAGTCGGTTGTTCGATTTGCTGCAGCAAAAAGTGTCCAAGTTTCTCCGCGACCAGATCACAGCCAGACTCGACAACATGAAGGACATTCCCTCGCCTCAAAAGACATGAAGAAACCAGCTGCAGTAGCCAAGAGTGGGTCCCAGTCAACATTTTTCGTTGAAGTTGTGAGGCAGTGCGTCCAGCAAAATAAGGAGCTCAAAAATCAGGACCTGTCCGACCTTCTGCAAGTTTTGTTTGAAGTCCTGCGTTCATATGTTCAAGCGATGCAGACTGGCACCCTAAACTTTCTACAGCTCGTTCTTTCCTTTGATACGATGATTACCACTTTCGCAGCGACCTTTACTTTATATTATCGCTAGTCTTCTTCAACCTCGTGCAACTAAAAATCACCGAAAAGTACCGTTCATTATGCAATAGAACTGCGCTGGGATCATACGTCGATTAGCAGAACTTAAATTATTTCTGAAAGATACGTGTGTTCCAGTATTGGCCCTCTCGGAGGCTGGCCTACCAAGCGGGAGATCTCTGACTGGATATGTCGCCCATAAGAATTGCAGCATAAGGTCATTTCCCACGGGAAGTGCCGCCCTTTACATACGAAGAGAGATTCCTCATGTGGCTTTGAACGTCACCGATCTTTGCACCGATAGTATTGAGGTAGCGGCTGTGAGGATACGGCTTGGCTTCCGAACTCTTTCTGTTGCATCCGTATACGTGTCTCCGTGAAAGAAGGTAGCAATTGACTTGTTTCTCCAGCAGCTTTGTGACTGTTACCCAGCGCCCCGAATTACCTGCGGGGACTTCAAAGCCCATCACTCTGTCTGGTGTGACAGGAGCACAGATTCCCGTGGACGCAAACTTGTAGAAGTTATCGACAGCTTGGACCTGTGCGGGGTGAATGACGGAAGTCCCACTTTCTTACGGCCTCCAGCCTCAGCCACATCTGTAGACCTAACCTTGTATTCATCTGACATCCGCGTGAAGAGGTCAACTGCACCTGACTGCATGGGAAGTAGTCACTATACAATTTTAGTGTTTACCGCCGACTTCCATATGCGCGGCTCTAAAACTAGCCATGTTGTTAATTGGGACATTTACAGGGAGCAACTTGCATGTGTTTCTGTTGATGTGATAGACAAAATGATTTCTGGTAAGATGGCTGCTACCACAGCGGTCAAGTTGCCTAATAATTTTCCAACTCCGGATATAAAACTCGAGAACCTTTGCGCAGCGCGCAGTAGGGCGGAGCGACAACTGATGCCGAAGAAGGACAACAGATCCTTGAAGACGACCTTCAATAGGCTTAACTCTGCCATTCGACGCCATACGAACAAGCTCTGTTGGTCGCAGTGGGCGTCCTTCTGCGAAAGCTTGATGGTTTTGTCACCGATGACGAGAATTTGGCGAGTCATTGGCAGTCTTGCTGGTGATTCTCGTCCTAGTAAACCTTTCGAAGCGCTTGCACTGCGCAAGCAGAAACCTCTCGTGTGCTTGGCAGAGGAATTTACAGATGCATTTGTAAGTGCAAGTTCAGGAATTCATCCCTGCGCTCTGCCTGCAACATCTACGTCTGTGATGGACGTCCCGTTTACACTTCGAGAGCTACAGACAGCACTCAGCAGCCTGCAGCGTCGATGTGCACCAGGTCCTGACGGCATCACCAACCAGATGATGCAGAACCTACCTCTGCAACACCGGAAGATGCTGCTAAGCCATCTCAATCGAGTGTGGGAGACTGGCGACGTTCCTCCTTCATGGAAGGTGGCTTGTGTTGTCCCAGTGCTGAAGCCTGGCAAAGGAATGACAGACTTGGCCTCGTATCGTCCTGCACCACTGACGTCGTGCGTGGCTAAGTTCATGCAGAAACTGGCAAGTAAGCGTTTATCTTGGTGGCTCGATGATAAAAGGGCTCTGCCAACATGCATGACTGTATTCCGAACAGGTTTAAGCGCGCAAGGTAGCGTCTTGGACTTGCTAAGCTATATTGAACATCATAGAGCTTTCGGCCTTTCAACACTAGTTGTTTTCCTAGGCGTAATAAAAGCATATGATAGCGTCCTTCAGAGCTCAATACTAAATAGTTTGCAGGCCATGGGCGTACAGGGCTATCTTCTGTGATTCATTCACTCATTTATCAGTGATCGTAAAATTCAAGTGCGGTTAGGAAGTACCACAAGCACCGAAAGGGTGGTATCGGGAGGTGTACCTCAGGAAAGTGTTCTTTCCCCAATGCTCTTTAACGTTGTAATGGCTGGTCTTCCCGCTAATGTGCAAAAACATTGCAGGCATGTCCATATGTCGATATACGCGGACGAAATTTCTTTTGGTTAACCGCATATCAACACAAGCGTTTAGCTCTGATAGCTCGACAGGCATTACATTCAGTTCAAAATTACCTTCAAGGTGTTGGGTTGACTCTCTCGTTGGAAAAATCTGGCTTCATCCTGTTTCCAAGTAGAGGAAGAAGGTATGCGCGGCTGAAGATAGACCTTGATCAATCTTGCCTTCGACAATTGAAACACAAGTGCTTTTTGGGCGTCATTATTGACTACCGCCTACAGTGGCGACGAGCTGTGGACTCGGTTGTGACATCGATATCTTCGCGTCTCAATGTGATTTGTAGAGTTGCAAGTGAGCAATGGGAAATCACCTTTCTTCAATAATCAGGTTGCAGGATGCACTAGAGACGAGTCGAATAATGCATCAGCTTCCTTTAATTTCCCCCTCGATATCACATCTGGTACGACTTGAGGTTCTGCACAGAAAGGGCCTAAGACGGGCTCTCGGCGTTTTGCACACTGCTCCTAACAATGCAGTACTTTATGAATCTCTATCTAGACCTCTTAACCTAGTCGCTTCACAAAGGTTATTGATGCAAATTGGCCGCCTCAAACAGACGGCAGCCGGGCGAGCCCTTCTACAGCGCTTTCGAAAGAGATCCGAGTCCCGAGCGTACTTCGCACTAAATACTCTGTTACCTGGGTCTTGACGCTAGAGGTCGAACTAAGAGGTTGAAACCACCTTGGTCATTCGCGAGCCTCGATTGTTCGTTGACAATTCCTCACGTACGCGCTAAGCGGAGTTCTACCCTGGCGGCAACGCGTTCGCTGGTGCTGGAACATCTTGAGACTGAATATGCACGTCATCTTCAAATCTTTACTGATGGCTGTATGGACAAGGTCAAACGATCTAGTGCAGCTGGTTTTCACATTCCCTCTTTGAAGTATGATTGGTCTGCTCATTTCACTGCGGTCGTGTCCTCCACAACGGCCGAAAGCGTTGCCACTGAGGCAGCTCTAATGAAACTATGGTTTTGGACGCCTCAACCTGTCCTCATTCTTACAGATTCAAAATCTGCCCTTCAATGGTTAGAGCGCAGGTTCCCTACTGATGCGATATGTCTTAGCCCCCTACGCTCGGTGCACAATCTCTATATCAAAGGCTTCTCCATACGTTTCCAATGGGCGCCCTCGAACATAGGTATCATAGGCAACGAGATGGCGAACAGCCTCACCCATAGAGCGCTGTCTGGGAATCCACTGAGAAGAGTGCCTCAGGAAGACAACAGCCTCTTCAGAAAAGCGGTGTTGGGCCACTTCAGTTCTTTGTGGAGCTCACCTCATAAGCCATGTGTGACCAAGGGTCTCAAAAGAAACCAAGCCACTTTACTGCTCCGCATTCGCATGGGCTCTGCTCGTACCCCTGCGTGGATGTATAAGACTGGCCTGGCGTTATCACCATTATGTTCAACATGTGGTGTGTGCGGTGACATAGAACATTACCTAATGTGCTGTACTGTGTATAACGCGGAAAGGAGGGTGTTATTCGGGTCCCTCAGGAAGACAGGAGTTCCTCACAGTTCTCTTCAGGACATTGTCTTCCCGCGCGGCAGCTGGTTGTGTAGGAAGGAGGTCTCTCGCCTTCTTTTATATTACCTGCAGGACACGAATTCGGCCTCCACATGGTGAACTGAGGAGTGACCATTTGTAATTATGAGGTCTGTCTGATTATGTGATATACTTTATTTTAGGTGTCGCTACGGTGGAGCAATTGCCGGCAGCAACTGCAAGGCTAATTCCACCAGTAGCCTACAACAACTCAAGTCTCCCCCACAGAAAGTTGTCCAAACACAGCTGTATTTATGGTACGTGTTATTTTGTTGTTTGCTGTAACTGTACGCGTCTATAACCGTTGTCATCAGCCGAGTTACGGCATTAGTACGTGAAGTATATATATATATATATATATATATATATATATATATATATATATATATATATATATATATATATCTTGGCTCAAGTTATGCGTGTCCCACATAACTTGAGCCAAGAATTTAAAAATTAAAGGTGCATCGGAAGTGAATTGATCGAACGCATACTATTCGCAATAGCCCAGTGTCTCAGACACTTTTTCCCCATAACTCATTCATTATTTAAGTATGATTATCTAACATTGTAATTATTGGCTGAGAACCCTAAGCATGGCAAGCAGAATTGTCGAGCACCTTCAGAAACCACCATTCGAGTTGTTTCCTTTACGATACGTCTCACGTAGTCGATTTTAAGGGGTAGCAAAGAAATCGAGCGAGATAGGATAAAAAGGCCACGTGACGAAGTGCTTCTGCAGTGGTTGTGTGCTTCTCTCAAGCGCGTTCAGTAGCAACCAATTTCAAAATTTAATTTGAAATTAATTTATGGAAAAGGCTAGATCACTGAAAACACAGCTTGGGAGCGGCAACATTTTATGAGTTGCGTTCAGCAAAATAATTTTTCAAGTTTATTGGCGAATGCCTCCGTAGATGGTAGACCAAGGTACTCGCTTTCATGGTAGCTTTTCCCTGAGTACTATAGCAGGTGGAAAAAAAGGAATATTTGAAAGTGTCACAGCTCGATAAAAAAAAAAACCTTATAGACTTAGCACGGTTGGTTCTGCTCGAGCATTGCCCTTAGGTCATTGGTCTTGTTGATAGCTATGTTGTCGTGATAAACGGGATATAAGAATTTCATTGCAGCGATCCGTCGACGGATTTCCAGGGTCTGTATGGAGGCGCGGTCGCGCAGTCCCGTCACGCTGTCACTCCGGGAGTACTTCGAATAAACGAAACGAAGGGCCTTGTTTTGTATTTGCCTCCATGGAGGAAAGAAATAATATAGAAGAGGCCTTGACGTCACGTTTTTAAAGCCCGAAACTTAGCCATGTTGGTGTGATATCTCCTATTGAGTCTCCAATCAACTCGCCAGAGCGGTTAAGCGGTGGCTTCGAACTCGCATTGCTACGAGCCGCCGGTAGTGTGTGCTGCCGACACGCTTCAGCACAGGGTCTACGGAACTTCTGTAACAGTTTTAGTGAAGCAGACATGCTCCTGTGCATTTCCTTGGCACGTTGAAGACGACGACGAAGACCCACGCCATGATTACATGAGCATGCCTGTTGCTGACTGGAAACTCACACGCGCGGACCCAAAAGACGATTTTCAAGCTCGCACGCCACGTCCCAAAGTCAGGTTGAGTCAGAATCTGCTGCGAGGAAGACACGGGTCGAAAAAACCTACCTCACTCACTTTTAATAGGCCTAGAGCAGCAGCGAGAGTTTCAGGAGCGTGGTTGCTGTGACGTACAGCACGTGACTTCCGCCACACTTTCTCCAATACATCCGTTCTGGCCGGGGCCTTTCCTCTGCTCTTCTATGCCTCTCCTGTGATAGCCTCCATCATCATCATCATCAGCCTGGTTGCGCCCACTGCAGGGCAAAGGCCTCTTCCATGCTTCTCCAACAACCCCGGTCATGTACTAATTGTGGCCATGGCGCCCCTGCAAACTTCTTAATCTCATCCGCTCACCTAACTTCTGCCGACCCTGCTACGCTTCCCTTCCCTTGGGATCCAGTCCGTAACCCTTAATGACCATCGGTTATCTTCCCTCCTCATTACAAGTCCTGCCCATGCCCATTTCTTTTTCTTGATTTCAACTAAGATGTCATTAACTCGCGTTTGTTCCCTCACCCAATCTGCTGTTTTCTTATCCCTTAACGTTACACTTATCATTCTTCTTTCCATGGCTCGTTGTGTCGTCCTCAATTTGAGTAGAACCCTTTTCGTAAGCCTCCAGGTTTCTGCCCCGTAGGTGCGTACTGGTAAGACACAGCTATTATATACTTTTCTCTTGAGGGATAATGGCAACCTGCTGTTCATGATTTGGGAATGCCTGCCAAACGCACCTCAGCCCATTCTTATTCTTCTGATTATTTCCGTCTCATGATCCGGATCCGCCGTCACTACCTGACCTAAGTAGATGTATTCCCTTACGACTTCCAGTGCCTCGCTGCCTATTGTAAATTGCTGTTCTCTCCCGAGACTGTTAAGTATTACTTTAGTTTTCTGCAGATTAATTTTTAGACCCACTCTTCTCCTTTGCCTCTCTAGGTCAGTGAGCATGCATTGCAATTGGTCCCCTGAGTTACTAAGCAAGGCAATATCATCAGGGAATCGCAAGTTACTGAGGTATTCTCCATTAACTTTTATCCCCAATTCTTCCCAATCCAGGTCTCTGAATACCTCCTGTAAACACGCTGTCAATAGCATTGGAGATATCGTATCTCCCTGCCTGACGCCTTTCTTTATTGGGATTTTGTTGCTTGCATTATGGAGGACTAAGGTGGCTGTGGAGCCGCTATAGATATCTTCCAGTATTTTTACATATGGCTCATCTACACCCTGATTCCGTAATGCCTCCATGACTGCTGAGGTTTCGACTGAATCAAACGCTTTCTCTTAATCAATGAAAGCTATATATAAGGGTTGGTTATATTCTGCACATTTCCCTATCACTTGATTGATAGTGTGAATATGGTCTATTGTTGAGTAGCCTTTACCGAATCCTGCCTGGTCCTTTGCTTGACAGAAGTCTAAGGTGTTCCTGATTCTAGTTGATTCCTGATTTTATAGCTGATCGGTCTATAATTTTTCAAGTCTTTGGCGTCCCCTTTCTTATGGATTAGGATTATGTTAGCGTTCTTCCAAGATTCCGGTACGCTCGAGGTCATGGGGCATTGCGTATACACGGTGGCCAGTTTCTCTAGAACAATCTGTCCACCATCCTTCAACAAATCTGCTGTTACCTGATCCTCCCCAGCAGCCTTCCCCATTTGCATAGCTCCTAAGGCTTTCTTTACTTCTTCTGGCGTTGCCTGTGGGATTTCGAATTCCTCTAGACTATTTTCTCTTCCATTATCGTCGTGGGTGCCACTGGTACTGTATAAATCTCTATAGAACTCCTCAGCCACTTGAACTATATCATCCATATTAGTAATGATATTGCCGGCTTTGTCTCTTAAGGCATACATCTGATTCTTGCCAATTCCTAGTGTCTTCTTCACTGCTTTTAGGCTTCCTCCGTTCCTGAGAGCCTGTTCAATTCTATCCATATTATAGTTCCTGATGTCCGCTGTTTTACGCTTGTTGAATAACTTCGAAAGTTCTGCCAGTTCTATTCTAGCTGTAGGGTTAGATGCTTTCATACATTGGCGTTTCTTGATCAGATCTTTCGTCTCCTGCGATAGTTTGCTGGTATCCGGCCTAACGGAGTTACCACCGACTTCCATTGCACACTCCTTAATGATGCCCACAAGATTGTCGTTCAATGCTTCAACACTAAGGTCGTATTCCTGAGTTAAAGCTGAATAGCTGTTCTGTAGCTTGATCTGGAATTCCTCTATTTTTCCTCTTACCGCTAACTCATTAATCGGCTTCTTATGTACCAGTTTCTTCCGTTCCCTCCTCAAGTCTAGGCTAATTCGAGGCCTTACCGTCCTATGGTCACTGCAGCGCACCTTGCCGAGCACGTCCACATCTTGTATGATGAATGGGTTAGCGCGGAGTATAAGGTCTATTTCATTTCTAGTCTCGTCCTTCGGGCTCCTCTGCGTCCACTTTCGGCTATCTCACTTGTGGAAGAAGGTATCCATTGTCCACATGTTATTTCGTTCTGCAAACTCGACTAATAACTCTCCCCTGCTATTCCTAGTGCCTATGCCATATTCGCTCGCTGCCTTGGCTCCAGCCTGCGCCTTGCTTACCTTGGCATTTAAGTCGCCCATCAGTACAGCGTATTTTGTTTTGACCTTACCCATTGCCGATTCTACGTCTTCACAGAAGCTTTCGACTTCCTGGTCATCATGACTGGATGTAGGGGCACACACCTGTACGACCTTCAATTTGTACGTCTTATTAAGGTTCACAACAAGACCTGCCACCCTCTCGTTAATGCTATAGAATGCCTGTATGTTACCAGCTATATTCTTATTAACCAGGAATCCGACTCCCAGTTCTCTTCTCTCCGCTAAGCCCCGGTAGCACAGGACGTGCCCACTATTTAGCACTGTATATGCTTCTTTTGGCCTCCTAACTTCACTGAGCCCTATTATATCCCATTTACTGCCCATATCACTGCTAGACTCGCCTCACTAGATAACGTTCTAGCGTTAAGCGTTGCCAGGTTCATATTCCAATCACGGCCTGTCCGGAGCCAGTGATTCTTAGCGCACCCTCTGCTGCGTCGCTGGTCTGACCGCCGCCGTGGTCAGTTGCTTTGCAGCTGCTGGGGACTGAGGGCCGGGGTTTGATTGTTGTGTTCATAGGAGGTTGTGGCCAAGTACTGCACCAGGGTGGCCAATCCTGCTTTGGTGAGGGAGTGCGTTACCGGTTCTGGTCACCGGGATCAGGCCACACTCCAGGCCTGTTTGTGCAATTTTATCAACAGGCGGATTTTTTGTCTTTTTTTTAATCCGGTGGAAAATTGCCGGCACTGGGATTCGAACCACGGACCTCTTGCACGCGAGGCGGGTGTTCTACATCTACGCCACCGCTGCTCCTCCATGATCATAGCCTCCATGATTGCATCTAAACGTTTGGCCAGATAAGCTTCACGTGTATTCCAGACTATGTGGCTATATTCGAGGATGGGACGCACGAGAGATTTGTAGCTCGATGACCTAACATTGGACGGTGCTGTGAAGCCTAACTGTCTAAATGCCTTCTGGCATGTATCTTTAATATGCGTGACCCATTTCAGCGCCGTTGTTATCCTTACCCCAAAGTATTTAAACGATTGTGTGCGGGCAACAGCTGATCCCATGAGGTTGTAGGAGAATTTTAATGGCTTTGTTTTTATGCGTTATCGACATGCACACAGTCGTGCTTAAGTTTATGTATATGCCTCATTCCTGGAACATTTGGCGGTACTAAAGAACGAAGGATGTAATTTTACTCAATTGGCCTGGGCTCATATTGTGGTGTATATGACGCAACCTGCTGCGAAAAGTCTTAATGTCACTCCCGGCTCAATATGAAGGTGCAAATAATTTACACATATTAAACATGAAATGGGACCTAGTATAGAACCCTGTGGAACCCCTGAAAAATTTCTAGACATTCGGATTCTGCATCGCCCACGTTAACGTACTGCCTGCGGTTAGAAACGTATGCGCTTATCCATGATTCTAATTTGTCTTCAATTCCAATGGCACTGAGTTGGTTAATTAAATTACAATACATTGCTCTGTTTAAGGCCTTCGAAAAGTCAATGAATGTTGAATCAGGTTAAAGTTGGGAGCTAATTGCAGCCGCAAAGTCATGAACTATTTCTAGAACTTGCGTGCAAACTCCTTTGCGGAACCCGTGTTGTTTGTAGTGAGTCATAATTGACCAATTCAGACGTACGGAATTAATGATTTGTTAACCATATTTATTTATTTATTTATTTAAAAATACCTTACAGGCCTCAAAGTGAGGCATTGAGTAAGGGGGGCAGTACATAGAAAATACATTGAATACGAGACATCTATAAACCATATCTGTTTACAACCTACAACCAAAATACAACTGAGATGAAAAAAGAATTATTTAGATCACGATTCACTAGGGAAAAGAACAAACATAAAAAACATAATATAATAACAAGGAATAAATCACACATATTGTTTTCAGTGAAGTCGTGTAATTAATAAAAACAGTAATGATGAAAAACAATGACAGAAAAGTTACGGACGCGACATTCCAACGAAACGGCAAACATCGCGACATAACAGTAATAATGCGAAAATAAGCTGAAAAAGATAGTGCAAGTATAGAAAGCATTGTGCGACAAACGTAAAACTTCACTTTCCTTTAGTCATCACGGAATGAATCCTAGTTAGATTGGCTTGCAATGCTGTCCGGGAGCGAATCCCATATTCTGATAGCACGAGGAAGAGCAGAGTAATGGAATGCTTTTGTAGACCCGTAAAGGCGGGCATAGCTGAAATGATTATGAAGCCTATGTGACGTGGAGTAGTGTCGTTTCAAGCATGCGGGTGTTCGAGTGGAGTGAAGGAATTTGTGGAACAGTGATAAAAGGGCAATGTCTCGGCGAGTGCTCAAGGATTGTAATGAAAGCTTAAGTTTTATTTGTGTAACACTAGACTGGTAGCTGTAATCATTCATGATAAAGCGCCTTGCTCTATGCTGGATCCGTTTTAGCGTTTCAATTAGGTATTTTCGGTGAGAGGACCAAATGGGAGATGCATACTCCCAGCTTGGAGCTTGGGACGAACGAGAGTTAGGTAAGCTAGCTTGCGAACATTTGAAGGAACACTTCTTAAGTTGCGTCGCAAGTACCTCAACAATTGGGAGGCATTAGCTGAAATGGACGTGATATGCTCTGTACAAGAAAGATTTGATGTGAATAGAACCCCTAGATACTTATATTGTGTAGCTGTTGTAACAGTGTAATTGTTAATATGGTAGGGATACTGTCCGACTTCCGGGTAAAAGACCATGTTCCAGATATATGTTCCATGTACTTACAGCAGGAGCTGGTTAGCGAAATGGACCGATACATGTTAAAGCTCAACTTTTTAAGCGCTTTTATTTTATGCATAGGGTCGTCTTGTATATACTTATCTAGTCTGTTGGTAGGGTAAATATTTGCAGAGACGCGGTGCGTATTTGGTAAAAGCGCCAATTGTTCTGCATAACGCCTTAAGAACTTATTAGAGATGTTTTCCGGTCCTGAAGATTTTGTGACATCCATTTGCAGCAGCAAGTTCAAATTTTTTTTTCACTGAACACTGCTAGTGCCATTTTTATCCTCGAGGCTAAGACATGTTCTTTTTCTATAGGAGCAGTAGAGCGCGTGAATATCGACTGAATATAGGCATTGAATGCATTCGCTATTATTAGTGCGTCCTCAGTAATTTTACCATCATTTTATAACTGAATCGCAGAACTTTCAGGCCTGGATAGGTAGCTGCAAAGTGTTTGTGGATGTTGTGCCATGAAAGTTGTCGGCGCAGTAGAAAAAGTGTTACACAAGGACGTTTTGCGGCCTTTAGTTCACTGGCAAGTCTGAGAATGTCGTCCGGATTACCTAGGTTTCGGCGCATGCGCTGTACTTTTCATACGAATAATGCTTGTTTCAAATGTTTTATTTTAGTTGGGATAAAGTTATTTTCACAGAACGCACTGCCTTCGTTAAATTTCTGCCATAACTTGTCTACAGCTTCGTATTTTTTTCAGATTGAAGCTGTCTAGTAGCGATCTGTCCAACGTATAGGGAACCGCAAAGGTTGATGTAAGCGACGCAAGTTTCGCCGATGACGTTCTTTTCAGGAAATCAGCGGACACTTATTGCGAAAGTGGGAAGGGAGACGATGCATTGCTCAGCTGAGAACCATCGTAGGTGAACGATCGTAGAACCATGGTTAGTAGCCGCCTTAGCCAGTCAGCTATACAGTACCTTACTTGTTTGAAATTTTGACATGGTAGGGCTCAAACTTTTTCCATTTTATTGCACATAAAGATTGGCGGCTCCCGACACTGTCAAGGTTGGTCGTCGCACAACGCATCCTCCTCCTTCTCCCCCTTCTCCTCCTCTTCTTCTTCTTCTGCTTACTCTTTCTCCTCTAACTTCACTATCCATCCCAACCTCCATCCACACTTCGTTCACTCGAGAATGGGCAACCCTACGTGGAGTTTATTATTTATTTTCTCTACGCCATGACCGATTTTCCTACGTTATTCGAGCCTCGGATCAACATTTGACATAGGTTGCGGCACGCTTAAATGTCATATCTCGACAAGTGAGGCTGCTGCTGCAACAGCATTGGACTGAAATTGGTTGCCGTTGCATGGAATATTCACGCGTACTTGTAATGCCAGAAAGTGTAAAAAAAGAAATCAAAATGAGCGGTGCTGTACGACAGAACCACTTCATCCTCACGTGGGCCGAGAAAGGGCCAGATGAGTGCTTTTCCTTCGGCGCGGAACCAACAGGAAATAAAATGAAGGCTCCAAGAAACGAAAGCAACGCCCGGAAATTTGTATAGGGCAGCACCGCGAAGCAGGCTTGAACGCCATTAGTGAGATGTAAAGACCCTGACGGCGCAGAAAATTAGCCTTGTCTCTGGCGTAGGTGATCGTGGAACCAGAGCCTGAAATTGGTTTTTAGCGTTAAGAGGAAGCTTTACCTCGAGCGGTACTCCGACGCTGCCTGTTCGAAGAAACGTAAAACGCAGCGGTGATTTAATGGGACAGCTCCTGGACCAATCTGAATGGAATCTGTTGCCCTTGAGAGAGAATATCAAATTCTAGCGACTGTTGGAAGCGAATGTTTTTTTTTTTACTTAATGTGTGCAAGTTTTCATTATTCTAAAGATTGATCAATATAGAAAGATCGAAGCCCACAGTTTACATATTCGTACCTGTGCCGGCGTGGTTGCTCAGTGGCTATGGTGTTAGGATGCGGAGCCCGAGGTCGCGAGATCGAATCCCGGCGACGGCGGCCGCATTTCGATGGTGGCGAAATGCGAAAACGCCGTATACGCGTAGATTTAGGTTCACGTTAAAGACCCCTAGGTGGTCGAAATTTCCGGACTTCTCCCCTACGGCGTGCCTCATTATCAGAAAGTGGTTTTTGCACGCAAGACCCCATAATTTAATTTGAATTTATTGTACCTTTGCATCAAAGGAGATATCGCATTTATATAAACTGTGTACGTAAGAGCATCCAAAGCGGACAAATTTGCTGTACAAATATACCACTCAGGTGATCGTGTAGTAAAGTTTGCAAAAGTTTTGCATAAGTCCCGCTTACAAATCAGTCGAGTATTTCTAAGGAGCGTTTTGTACATTAATTTTATCCACTTCGGATATGTTATTAGGCGCACTCTAGGGAATTGCGATATCGTTTTTCATAACTGAGTTACGGATTGTAAACTTGATAGTATCGTTTTTTTTTTCTTTTGCAATAAAGACTACTTATTAAACATTAATGGTCTAGATTAAAAATGCGCACAATACATTAACTGGATTTTAACTCTTTCTTTTAAATGAACATACTTGTATCAAATCTGGTGCAGTGGTTGCCCAGAAACTTGGCTTCTCCGTTCCCATGCATTCCGATAGGGGCATAGTTCTAATCTTCCTCTTAAAAACTTCACGTCGTATCCGGATACATGGGCAAACTTGAAGTGCCAGCAAGAAACACGAACATTTTAGGTGCATTCGTGGAATGATCTATTAGAAATAACGGATTGTGCGTCACTTACGCTTTGAGAGGAAGCTTTACCCCAGTGTCCATTGCTCGCCAGATATATCCAAAACACATGAATGTTATCATTAGAGAACTACTTGACCAATTCCGAGGAAATGTTTTGCACGTAGGAAAACGAGCTGCATTCCACCTACTTTAGCATGCAAAATTATGGCTACGGCCTCATAGGTATGACAACAAATTGCCGAAAGTCCGTAGGAATAAGGACAATTCAGATAAAAAGGTTGCAAATCCGCGACTTCAGAAACCAGAAAAAAGTTCGCAAGCGAGTTTACGGCATGCGTGAAATTTTCAAAATATTAGCACGATTTTTTTTTCGAACTTGCTACTCACTAATTAATGGTAAATTGCAGAACCACGCATAATACATCAACTTTGTATTGCTTAGATGTCGCATCTCCTGCAGCCTACACTATTATGACGGTAATTGTCATGCTGAATTGCAGAGTTATGAAGTCATGCTCGAGTTTCCGGGCGTATCTCGACATTCTTAATTTTTTTTTCTAACTGAATGTGATTGCCTTATTAAAATGTTCCTCTTGCCGTCGGTGTTATATGGTAGTGAGTACATTATCAAATACAGGGCCTCTAGCTGCTCTGGATGGCCTCGTAAAAATAAATTTATTAATTCAGTACCTGTCTGTGGACTTCAAGTACATTTGGAATCTCCGATATGGCCTTCTAACCATATATACTCGTACACGGTAGAATAGCACTCGGAAACCAATTTATTTCATTCGGCCTATTTTAATGCGCACTACACTGAACGGGATGTCTTTCATTTAGAACCTCTATAAACAACAGTCGATAAATATACAGCATCTTGAATACTAGCACAGGGGTTCCCACGTTCTCTAATATTGATATAGCAGCTCCTGAGGTAAGGCATCCTGCTAAAGTCAAACATAAGTAGTCTATCTATGGAGGCATATGTGCGTTCACGTAATATACGCGAGTTGTGTTAAGCCAGCCCGCGCAGAAATAATCTTCACTCCCTTCGGCACTTTAGAGAGTACAGCGCATTACCATCGGTTATCTGGAAGGAAGAGGTCCCTGTACGGCTGAAATGATTGATATTTAATCGCGATGTAGCTGGCGCATAGAGAGGCCTACTTTGCTTAGCACTGAGAATGACGCATATTGGCACTAGAACAACATATTATGTCATCATCATCATCATCATCAGCCTGGTTACGCCCACTGCAGGGCAAAGGCCTCTCCCATGCTTCTCCAACAACCCCGGTCATGCCGGCCATGCCGTGCCTGCAAACTTCTTAATCTCATCCGCCTACCTAACTTTCTGCCGCCCCTTGCTACGCTTCCCTTCCCTTGGGATCCATTCCGTAACCCTTAATGACCATCGGTTATCTTCCCTCCTCATTACATGTCCTGCCCATGCCCATTTCTTTTTCTTGATTTCAACTAAGATGTCATTAACTCGCGTTTGTTCCCTCACCCAATCTGCTCTTTTCTTATCCCTTAACGTTACACCTATCATTCTTCTTTCCATACCTCGTTGTGTCGTCCTCAATTTGAGTAGAACCCTTTTCGTAAGCCTCCAGGTTTCTGCCCCATACGTGAGTACTGGTAAGATGCAGCTGTTAAAAACTTTTCTCTTGAGGGATAATGGCAACCTGCTGTTCATGATTTGGGAATGCCTGCCAAACGCACCCCAGCCCATTCTTATTCTTCTGATTATTTCCGCCTCATGATCCGGATCCGCCGTCACTACCTGCCCTAAGTAGATGTATTCCCTTACGACTTCCAGTGCCTCGCTGCCTATTGTAAATTGCTGTTCTCTCCCGAGACTGTTAAACATTACTTTAGTTTTCTGCAGATTAATTTTTAGACCCACTCCTCTGCTTTGCCTCTCCAGGTCAGTGAACATGCATTGCAATTGGTCCCCTGAGTTACTAAGCAAGGCAATATCATCAGCGAATCGCAAGTTACTAAGGTATTCTCCATTAACCTTTATCCCCAATTCTTCCCAATCCCCATATTCCCAATATTTCCCAATATTTCCCAATATTTTTTGCGATGACGACGCTAAAGTATGGCTTTTGGTGAGGACACCTACATTGATTATGTATTATTTTTAAGCTTCTTTTTTGATAACGTATTTTTTTCATGCCGCCTTTATGTACGCCAACCCGTTACCCTCCTGAGACTCTTCATATGTTAGAAGGTCATTTCACATCGACATGTGCAAAACGTCAGTTTGACTAAACTGCGCAAACTACGATGCTCTACGGGAATGTATCACATGGCATAACCATTATCTCGTGAAGGGAGTGCTGTAGTCTCCAGCGTATGGCTCCATGCGTCTCTTTTGGTGGTGCAGATCTCCTCCTCGCCTTTCCCCTTGAAAAAATTACGCCAAGTTGTTATGCTTTTTACATAACTCAAACAATGAAACTCATGCTCTCTTTTTTTTTTCCAGTGGTGCTGAATCTCAACTTAGCATCCGTGCACAAGAATACATTGTTTCTTGAGCGCAGGAGTTAAAAGGGCACCTAAGAGAAAGCTAATTTGTGCTAAATTACTTGTTCATCCTTCTGCTATAGCGAAACATCAGCTCTTACCATCACAGGAGGTCTAGTAAGAAAAAAATGGGACGACGCTGGCTGATGTTCGCGCACCAGCTCCCCACGGCGCCGTAGTTTTTTACCATCGTTTGCACGAACCTCGTTAATTACTGACAACGTCATGCCCTAAAAGATTCAAAGACTGAATGGGCAAAGCTTCGAAAAAAATTTCTATACTTTGCCACAAGGGCCCAATTAGGAGGATTCGTGACGTAACACTGACGTAGTGGTGCTGAGGCTCTGGGGCGAAAACCAAGAACTTGTGCCTTCGTAGTATCTTCTAGCAGTACCACGAAGCCAAGCAAAACAGCCTCTAAACAATACTCTGTCAGTCATAAGTGATTCAGTGTTCCTCTTTAATGTTTCTGTAAGGAATGGAAGCAAACAGTTGGGTGCATCATACACACCTAGCGCCATGTAAGTGGACGTCTCCTTTCTGAATCCAGCTCAGCTGCGTGTTTGCAAATGTCCCTGGGCAGGGCCTTACATTTATCAGTGTAAAATAAAACATCCAACAGCGAGGACGAGACTTCTTGTTCCGATGTTCTGTTAACTTTGCTGCCGTACCACTGCATAGACGTCTTACTGCCTTTTATGATATAGTTTGAAGTTTCCATGCGTTATAAAACATAAGGTACCCGTATTCACAAAGAGCTCTTACCCTAAAAGGATTCGTGCCAGCCAATAGCGACGCAGGACATATTATTAGCGAAGGTGATCAACCAATGAAAAACAGCACTTACGAACGAAAAGCTCTGTGTATTCAGCACCAGGGTATTTGGATACCTTCGGCAAATTTTCTCTTCTGCACAGTTTGAAGTTGGTCGGACAACACGCAATGTCTTTACCGGTGCGCTAGGTGTCATAATTTCATTGAACTTCCGTAGCTAGACGAGAAGCAGAGAGTGGGGAGTGGCTAAGTAAATCTTGCCTGTAAAAAACGGGCATGCAGGGTTACGCACTCATGTTTGCAGCAAGGACCTAGCAAACATTCATAATGAAAGAGACATGTACACTGGACGAGCGCCGGTTGACATGTAAGATTTATTTCCAGAAACAATTTATATATCTTGCCGTCCGTGTGAAGGACGCCGTTCTGTATTAGAAGCGTGCGTTGTTTTGGCTTATGACCGCTATAGCAACACATTTTCGATAGTCTTAAAATTGTTCTTCCCACTGGGCCATCAGCCACCAAAATGTGCATGCCCAGTAATTTTAGAGCGCAGCTCTTGGGCGCCCCTTTTTACGACGAGCGTCAGCATCGGCATCGGTGGCGTCGGCGGCGTAACCGAGTGAACGAGCACGGCGAAAGATGAAACACTGAACGCGGAGACCAATGAGAGGGGGCCCCTTCAGTGACGTGCGCGCGAGAAACTGGTGTCATGTGGACCCACCTAACCGCTCGATGCGTACTGGTAACTGGTCTCAGCCGTACTGCTCGTTTCGTGCCATCGTCTGCTCGCGTCAGCTCTGTCTCGCGCTTGTTTCGTTTGCTTGGTTTGGTCTCGTTGGCGCTTGTTTCCGTTGGCTTGGTTTGCGATTGTTCTCTAATCAGATTGCATGCGCAATGCGAATCGTGCAGTACTTTTTGGAAGCCACGTCTCAGCAGCGATAACACTGGGACCCTCTAAGAGTCGGGTATAAAAGCCGACGCACCTGACTCTCCCGAGCACGACCTGACCGGGGGAATATTTGAGCGTGAAAGACTTGCCTGTGCCCAAGTCCGCCAAAGATATTCCCAGCTTTGTGGGCTCTGTTCTTATTTTCGTCTGTTTGAAAAAAAAAAAATTGCAGTGATTGTGAAGCCACTCGCAGATCTTTTCAAACAAGACTATTCTGTTACGTGGAGTTCTGAACTAGCCGCGGCTTTCTCCGTGCTAACCGCACTCTTAACAATGCGCACTCTTTATTTTGGTCCACTTTGACCCATCAGCCAAAACCGAAGTCCGCACTGACGCGAGTAGTTAAGGAATAGGCACTGTCTTGGCCAAATGTCATCGCGGAGCCAAACGCGTCATCACTTATGCCAGCAGGCTGCTGTCAACATCGGTACGAAATTACTGAATTACAGAGCATAAGTGCAGACTTTCGCCCTTATCTGTTTGACCGACTGTTCACAGTAGTGTCCGACCACCATGCCCTCTGTTGGATCGCCTCTTTGAGAGATCCTACAGGCACACTCGCACGATAGGCATTGAGCCTGCAAGAGTACACCTACACGGTCGTATACAAGACACAAAGATGCGGATTGTTTGATCCGCTACTCTGTCGCCTACTGTAACTCTTCGCGCACTGAATCCCTGGACTGCATCTTTTCCGTGAGCCAGTTGCTTAACATCGCTCACGAACAGCGTCGGGATGCCTTTTGTTTTGTTGATCTTTTGTTCGGACTTGAACTAACTTTACCGTAGTACACATTTCTTGCTTCCCCTGCAACCTCAACTAGTGAATATGCACGCGACGCCATTACATGGGCTGATTACGTGTGGAATATAACCCGTAGTTGACATAGTGCTTCCCAGACAATCACAAGCGCCATTACGACCAGTGACACCGCAACGAGCGTTTTCCTCCAGGTGCCCTCATGCTACTATGGACCCCCTCGAGACGTCTGGGCCTTTCTGAAAGCTCCTTTCTCGCTACACGGGCCCATAGTGCGTCTTTCGACAAGTGACTGACGTCACGTACGAGATTACGTCCTGCAGTCCCACTAGATCTCCTGTTCCGATGTCCACAGACGTCGTCCCTGTTTCGATAGTCAAGCGTTACCCCCTCTCCTCTGCTGTGGGTCTTTACTGGCGGCGGGCCGGTGCTTCTGCTGCCGGGTGTCATGCTGTGTGCTGCCCCAAGGCGATGATGTGGGGACTAAGAGTTAATGGAAAGTACGGCGCTCTGACTGATCTGAGGATGGCGACGTGTATTGCTTGATGTTGGCAGGCTTCCATGTTGCTCGGTGCTTGCTACCCCTTGTACATACACGCTGAATATAGTTTTCCTACTGCGTTTCCGCGTAACAATATCATCATCATCATCATCATAATCATAATTTATGGTCCTTTAAGGAGCCCTTTCCGGGTATTACATAATTTCAACATATTACGATACTCGTATGTTAAAAAAGGATTATTTATTTATTTATTTATCTATTTATTTATTTATTTATTTATTTATTTAAACTTTGCGTATAGCAAAACAACTTACTTTTCCTTGCACCATGGTTGCAGTGACAAAATTCACAAAATTGCGTAAGTCCTACACACCGTTAACCGGAAAGACCGTTATATATGCTATAGGTTGGGACAGTTTAACGCCAAATTTGCTTCAACAGCTCCACTACCATGTTCGACGAATAGTCATATTTGTTTTTCGGTATCCGTGCTGATAACAAGTGTTTTTTTTTCATATTGTAACTTGCTTTCATGTGCACAAGTTCACCAAATAAAAAGCTAATTCCGTGGTTCACAGTTTTATTGCTGTATTACGCATTCACTGTCACTACTACGTGACATCTGGTGGAGGTGCTAGTGTTTTCATGTACCGAAAGCCCCCGCAATGCCGTGATCCAAGCCCGAACCACAAAAACAACGACTTCGCCAAGAGCCAGCGAGCTAACCGCAGGCTGCAAGGACTGCCCTCAGAACAGGGACGTTTCCCTGAGACGACCAGGAAGATTGTTACCAAGTCAACGACCCCAACAGCAGCGCCATCGTCCCTCATCATGCTTTAATAGCTGAAGGAGTCACCTTCCTACTGTGGAAATTCGTCGGAGAATCCGGAAACCTCGCTCGAGACTTTCGAAAGGATCTCGGTCTTCAATAACTGTACTTCTGAGGATAAGCTGCACCACATGTAGTTTTCCTTGGAAGATGCCACGAGGACACGGTTCGAGAATTGAGATTCCACCCTTACAACGTGCGACCGGTTCGCCAGTAACTTCCTGAGGACTTCACGAGCATCGTCCGGAAGGAAAGGGCCCAACTTCTATTGAAAGCCCGAGTGCAGCAACCTAACGAGAACGTTGCCGTCTTCACGGAAGAAATGAGCTGTCTATTCCGGCACACTGACCCGGAAATGTCCGAGGAGAAGAAAGTCCGCCTACTCATGCGGGGTGTAAAGCAAGAACTTTTCGGCGGAAGGATACAAAGCTCACCGAAGGCCGTCGAAGAGTTTTTTCGCGAGTCAACCAACATCGAGAAAACACTGCAAATGTGAAACCGACAATTGAACCTCAGCAAGAACTCAACAAACTACGCTGGAGTTCAATCACTGGCCACCGACGACCTACGTGATACGATCAGACCGGTTGTGCGGGTGGAGCTTCAGAAGTTGTTTCCTTCATCATAGCCTCAAGTGGTTTCCATTGCCGACGTAGTACGTGAGCAGCTCCAACATTCACTTGTAGTCGCTCAGCTGCAAGCGATGCCGTACGCCGCCGTAGCCCGCCGTAGCCCGCCGTCACATTACCCCTCCGCGACCCCGGCAGGGCCCGGTAACTGCACAGTTCCGTCGTCCATCACCAACGTCACCAGCACGCCAATTCATTACCTCACGCAGTATTCCAAGGAAGACTGACGTCCCGACCACCGTGCGCTTTGCTATCACTACAGAGAAGCGGCCACGTCTACCGCCGGTGCCCATACAGCGAAATGCGACTGCGAGGGTTTGCCGTCAACGCATCGCGTCCGCAGCAACGTGAACGCCCACGTTATTTCGCCGACTACCTCGCCGCCAATCCATGGAGAACTCGACGACTATCCCGTTCACCGCCACCACGCCACTACCTGTCCCCGCAACGGCGACAGCACACTGGCCCAGCCCGAGGATGGTCCGTCAGCCGATATCCGGAAGACTGAAAGCAGCAACCTATATAGGGGCGGTTGCTGTTCTTCGAACTGGCGAAGATCCTCCGCCGCCTACGAAGACGCCGTACAGACTCTTTCGACGACGTATCAACGAGACGACACCATGCCGACGAATCCTGAAAGTCAAGAATACGCCGACGAAAGACGACCTGGCGACTCGATGTTCTAGCTTCAGATCAGCACGACGCAGCCATGATCCGACACCAAGACCTAACGGCAACGCAAGACAAAGAGCCACCGGCCTCGACGTGTTTCTTGACGCCCAGGCAGTAACCGCCTTTGGATTTTCCTTGGACTTTGCTGCTTTGTACTTTTTCTTTGATGTTTCGTTACTTCTTGTTGAATGAGTCCACTTTTTTTTCGCTCTCCTTTTTTGTAGCATCGCGATGGTGCTTTTTAAGAGTGGCTCACGTCGAGTACCGACACGCGTATTTGTTTGTCGGGTGACCACGTTTCATCGTCTAACAAATGTTATCGCTCAGCGCAGGACGCGCCTATCGTAAGTTTCTGGAATGTTATCGATGGTTCTATGAGCTGTCTGTTGTCACTGAACCACGTTTACTCTGATTGCACCTATGCACGACGCGAATGGCGTAGAACTTTCTGGAAGACCCGTAGGCACCAGAGCTTACTCTTACGCGTTTGGCCTGCTGATCAGATTTTCGACAATCGCCGACCGTGTTCGCCGCTATTGCTATGCCTTGAGTGTTACTTGCTCTTTTGGGCACAAGTTCGCCTAGCGAAAAGTTAGCTCCGACATTCGCAGTTTTACCGCTGCATTATTCACCGTCACTACTACGTGGCAATATGTCAGAAGGCCTCGAACATTTTATCGACCTGCATATGTGAATTTTAACGCATACAGCTTGTGAATTGTGAATCGTGTTTCTAGAGAAAAGCAACTCTAATAATATAAAATAATTAAACAGTAGGCGAATTCCGGGGCATCCCGCGCTTTAACCATGATATGATTATTAAGCAAGCCGTAGTGGAAGACTCTGAATTAAGTTTAACCTCCTGGTGTTCTATCGCGTGCTCCCAATGCATGCTACACGAGCATTTTTGCAGTTCTTCCCCAGCGAAAGGCAGCCGCCGCTGCCGGGGTTCAATTCCACGCCCTCGGGCTATGCAGCGCAGCGCCAGAGCCACTATGCCACCACGACGTGTAATATATAAGTGAAACACTTGACAAAAGTTTTAGTGAGTTCGTGACTGAGGAGTATAATACTACACTAGCACAGAAGAAACATGTACTGAATATATACACTGACAGATGAGTACAGCCTTCACAGCGCTGATAGCACGTGCAAATGTGCAAGAAAGATGGCATCTGTGTCAAAAAATATTGCTAGCTTTCTTTCACAGGAAGCATTCTCATTGCATATTGCGGCAATGTATCTATTGCAAAGCGCAGCGTGCTGCCCCATATTTGTGTATAACGTTTGGCATAAAAATGGGTACGATCTTCCATAACGAAAGGGAATATCAGCTGTGGAAGAAGGGCGGAAGATGAAGTTTCCCGGTGCATAAAAGAAATATGTTAGTTCCCCTCGCAATGGCATATTAATAAGTGCGCTCTCACTTTCTTTCATTTTTTCCCTGTTTCATGAGAGGGACACTAACTGTTTGCGGCACACAACACGTATGAATGCGAAAACTGTCAAGTGTGCAGATTCTTCCTGATGCAATATTATTTTGCGTCGTCAAAAGCCTTATTTTGTATATTACCTGTAGACGTGATAAACTGCTAAGCATGAATTTCATGAAGTTCGAGATCAGAGCAATGTCATGACACCCGCCATAAGGCTCAAATAAGCGTGTGTACTAAGGACACTATCGTTTCCTCTCTGAAGTAGGCTCCACGAACAAGGTTCATTCAAATGATTTTATTGTGCGTCATTCAAGAAACCGATTATAAATAAACACATATGCGCTAAACAGCCTTGAGCTTACAACAAACTTCTTTGTGTTCTTTTCTTGGCAGAACTGTCATTACTGTTCACGGTCCTGAGTAGAGCAGCATACATAATTGGTTCTTCGCCACGCGTACTAACGCACACGCTCTCGCCTTCTCTGGAAGGACAACAATGCGCGAGCTATAAGCCATTAAATGTGCAACCGCTTGTTAAGCCCACCCACCATTAAATCAGCGCGCTCTCTTTCACCACACCTTCGAGAGACATGCAAACAGGGCGCTTTTCTCTGTTCTCCTTGATTCTGTAAGTTTCGTATCGGCAAGCGTCTAGCCCACTCCGAGTGGACGATGATAAGATAAGCGATGGGCGACCGCATGCAGGTGTGAGTCGTTCATGTTGTGGCGCAAGCGGCGGGCAACGAGACCTCACGCAGACCTCTGCTGTGCAATTGCTCGCGACATTGTTCCTCCCATTCTTACCCTTCGCTCGTACGAAACTGACGTGCCGCAGTCAACCAGCCGTGGTGCCTTCCGTGCGTGCTGTTGCCAAATAGTGACGCATGATTGTTCGGCGCGCGCTGTTTGGATACGTCAATCTGCTCTGCCACACACTGGGGTAATGAGTGCACGAACACCCGATGGCCGCAGGAGGGAAGGTTCGTATACGACAAGCTCCTTCAGTCTCTATATTGACATGAATCTTAAGCTTTCCTTAATTGGTTTGGTCATCCATTAGCGCACAGGAACCTCTCCGTCATTGCGGAGATATCGGAAAAAATAGCTCAGATGAAATGGAATGCGCTACGTACTAAGGATCGACATGTCAACGTCTATGTTTAGTTTGAAGTATGTCACACAAACAAGGCAGAATTTTTAAACTGTTTATAGGGAAGGTCAGAAACTCGGTGGCACTCATGGTATAATTGCAATTGGACGAAAACGATCCTTATATTTTGCGAACGCTGCTACGCCGCCAGTGATTCTGTAACAATCGATTGGATTCCATGCGTGCGCAACTCGTGGTGAACTAAGCGATGTTCTCCTCAAATTACAGCGTTGCTGTGGACAGGTCACGCGTGTTTCGCGATAAAGTTTAGTTTCTCTTTTTTTTTATTGCGATAAAGGCTTGCCCTTAAGGTATAATTCTTGGAGCGTGTATGTGTATTATATGTGTGCTGTGAGGCCTGTGTTGTGTATGAATTGAAGCAGTGTTTTGCGGAATCTGTTGTCAGGTATCCAGCGGTCATAGGTGGTTGTCACACTGTAGCGGAGGCCGCTACAGTGTTTCTACAGTTTAGTTTCTGAGCAGCCCTACAGCGCATCAGGTTAAACAGAATATTGAGCGGTGGGCTGCTTGCACATACTTTCGCGAGGCCGCTACAGTGTTTCTACAGTTTAGTTTCTGAGCAGCCCTACAGTGCATCAGGTTAAACAGAATATTGAGCGGTGGGCTGCTTGCACATACTTTCGCGAGGCCGCTACAGTGTTTCTACAGTTTAGTTTCTGAGCAGCCCTACAGCGCATCAGGTTAAACAGAATATTGAGCGGTGGGCTGCTTGCACATACTTTCGCGAGGTGCAGATGTGGGGCCGAATTCGCAAAGCTTTTCGTTCTTAAGTGCGCTTTGCCACTGGTTAGCCGCCCTCGCTAATTATGTCCGGCATTGAGCTTAGGAGAAATTTCTCTCTATGAGCAATTCTAGGGTAAGAACATTTCTGTGAATAAGGGCCCTGAGCTCCTGCTTGCATTCACCGGCTTTCCGGCAGTTTACGCTCCATTAAGTCTTGCGCCCGTCAAATTTATGGAGTCAATAGGGCATGACTACTCGTGTCACGAAGGCAATCCGGACGAAAGCGACGCCCGAAGGTGTCGCCACAAGACGCGAATGACAGCGTACACTATATGCCTCGTAAGAGTGGCGTCAAGTGAAAGGCAAAACTGAACTCTTCGCATAGCGAATACAGTCCTTCAAGATTGTAGGAGCGAATGACTGGGCGCAGACAAGGCTTTCGCAGTACGTGGGGATACTGACCTTATCACTGTGCACTTCTGAAGCATAACTATACAAAAGTGTGCACCTTACATAAAGGCAGAGTTTTTAGCACGAGATAATGAATGTTTGGTAAATGGAGAACACCTATCCAGTGTTCCACATTGTGCAAGTGACGCTAGTTTAAGGGTTCTCCTCATGAACCTAATGGCAGCGGTGCTATTATAAATGCGAGTAGTACAGCTATCCACGCTAGCCGAACAACCTCAAGTGTCGTAAAAAGAGCATTAGACAATTGATTCCACATTGAAGAGGCACATAGAAAGATTGTCTTAAGAAGGTGCTTGTACAGTAAGGACTAAATAGAATATACTGTTAATGTAGAATGTGCCGCTAGGGTGTAAATACTCATGTTATTACAACGGCGACATAGCCATAGGAGGAAATAGCTTGAAAAACTCTGTTGTCACCTTTCATAGATATCACTGTTAGACTTAGGCACGTGGAATACCTTCAGGGGCGGACACTACAACCACATGTTGTAACATCCAGTTAGTTAACCAACGAGGCTGCGCTTACGTAACGTAACAACTGTGAACTTTAAGGCAGACGTTGCACTTAAAAATGCAGAAATGAAGTCGTACTCATTCAATTTAAATTGTAAGATTAGCTTCGCTTTTAAGATAAAGGTCAACTATGTGGGCTTCAGAGCACTGGGAGAGGGGAATGCTTTTTTGCTACTAATAACTAGAACGAGAATGAATATCGCAGCGAATTTCGAATATGGATATTTCGAATCCGGGACTGGTATCACAGTACTCCAATTCCTGAGGAATGAAGATGACTTATTTTCTGTCCGGCTTGAAGTATGTAATGTACGACAAAGTGCTTAAATATTCTGTCAGATTTTGTTGCCTTTCTATCTGAACAGTAGTACATTTTGTAGTGTGAGTAATGTCACTCTCAAGTAATATTTCAGTAGGGAGAACATTTACCAGAGTTTTTATTAAGAAAATTTGCAAGTAACAAACAAAATGAAAACGCTTATTTCATGGGTTTCCTAAAAAAAAAACATTCGACATATTTGTGAATAGACCTCTCTACACCAAATCCCAGAGCGCACATGCCTTTTTCGATTCTGCTCCAAGAAGAGCTCTAACTTGGAGTTCGGGTTGTTTGTGCGTATTTTCAAAGCACTTAATCCTAACAAATAGAGAAAGAGCAAGAGAAAGAAAGAGGAAGGAATTAGCACCACACCTGCGAATATTTATCACCAGAGCATTCGTCATCATGCGGTGTCTTTGATCTCAAGGTCTCGATTCAGCCCATTGTGAGTAGTCATTCGGTACCTACAGATTAGCGAACGGCTTCTCACGATGGCACTTCGCTGCAGACACTGCAGGCTAAGTGCACCAGGAAAAAGGGCAGAGAATGCTGGAAAGAGGAGCACAAGCACACGATACTGCTGCCCACAACTTGCACGTCAGCAGCACACCGAGGAATTGCGTTAGTCTGGGAAGCAAAAAAAGAACGAAAGACGCACACTTCGTAAATACCACAGGTAAGACCGTCTCGCATCTCCACTCCAGCAGTAGGAGGAACGGCGCAAGCAGCAGGTCTGCAAATTGGTTGCGCCAAGGCGACGAACACGGGGCCAAATACGCGATGGCGCAAGCCAATCGATATTGGCAGGGTGGTCTTGCGACGCCCAGGAGCTGCCGTCACCGGATCTTCTATCCTAGAGTAGTGCCAGCACCCTCTCGCCGTCCACGTTACCCTGCTCCTATGTTTGACTTGGCCTGGACTCGATCAGGTCGCCTGTCGTTACACCCCCCGGCGTGACATCGTAAATAGGCTGAGGTGGTCAACGCGGAGTCTTTTCTTTACGCGATGCATTGTTTGGCTTTTTAAATATGGGACTCTCTGCTCTTGCGCTCGTACTGGTGGCGAGCCATTGGGGAGGTTATTGTGACTACGACATTTTTCGTGAGAGCACCGAAGCTGAGCGTCCTTGGGCACGGTCAGTGCTTGGGGGTGAGACAGCATGGGACATGGAAACTTGGAGAGTTGCAGGTCCTGTTGATAACGCATGATAGCACAGATGTTCGCATGGAGCGACATATTTACGGCGTCTGTAGCAGGTGCCCTCCACTTACAGCCCTTAGCGAAGAGCGGACTTGAATACTTTACACGTAAAATTGACATACCGCAACAGAACATTTCACTACGAAAAACTTACACTTACGTGAAACCACGTGTAATCACCAGATATGAAGTAAACTGTTTATTACTTTAAAATGTAAATATTTGACGAACTCAGCGATGACCTTGACAACGTAAGAGCAAAACATAAAATTAATAACGGTCTATCAGGACTGAAGATAGTGATGTGGCCGCGGATCTTTAAATTGTACGCTTGTTCATGAGGTACCATGCAATCCGAAATGTTTGGGCCAGCCATACAGCGTACGGATTGTTTTTTAGGCGGCCGACAAAGTTTCTCGTCTGTGCGCGTGTATTGTTGGCGAGCAAAAGTTGACCACCTGTTGGAAGAAGCACACCAGGGACTTTGTTCCATGCGCTGTGGATATTCTACATTATGTTTATTATGTCGCAATAAGCTTATCCGGTAGACAGGTAGATGGATTATAACTAAGGCAGGAGAGCGTGATTTATGCCGCAACAAATAACAGGCTTGCTCGCTTGCCTGCTCATTGCGAGCAGCGTTCGTGCAAACCATTGCTCGGCTCCATTATGACGCTCGGAAATGGTAATAATGCTGTCGCACGCGAGCACCTAGAGGCATGCTTTATTCGCCGAAATGGTGAAACGTATTTCAGCGATGGCTCTATTTTGCTCAGAAAAACGGAATTCTAATGATAGATAGGCTTCTTAAAAGGGAGGGGGGGGGGGGGTAACGGGCTTCAGAGAGCCCCCTCTGGAGTTTTCTGTGGCGGTGGGTGGGAGGGGGGGGGGAGGGGAGCGCTGAGCTCCTCTTGCTAGAAAGTCAATCAGGCCAACTCAGTGAGGTCCAGCCGGATTCTCTCGACATTAGAATCAACAGCAGTCATGCGCAGCAGTGCTTATACTCAGATTCACAGAAATGAAAGAGAGAGGGTGAAAGAGGCTGCAGTTTCGCCGGAAAGGCGAAGCAATATTAGTAATAGCCAAGTATACGACAATTGCACGATGGAAGATTACACCACCCAGAGGAATCAAGTTTGTGAAATTGAAATGCCTCCTACGATGATATTTTTTGCTCGATACCGTCGCTTCAGCGATCAATACTTCGAGGTCACACGACAGTTCTTCAAGTGCAAGAAATATATGTCTATACATGGAGTTCGGAAAGCTGATCTGGCCTCAGTCACCCCTCCCCCCTCCCCTCCCCGGAAAAATGAAAACTCATCGCCTAGGATTTGATGCTTGTCTTCACTGGTTCTTCACAGTCTATCTGGGCGAATGTTTCTTTTTGACGTGCGTGATTCAATAAATATCATCTCTAAGTGAGCACCTGTCCTCCCTCGTCGCTGTCAAATATATGGTCGTTCCCATTCTCTAAGTATGTACCGCCTCGCACAGAGACGCATTATTGTCCTCGTGCAAACACAATGAAAATGACACTTCCTGCGTGCGCTGTGAGTATTGGCCCAAGCTTCTAGCTCCAGTGCCCGTACCTCCTTCATAAACGGAGGAAACCATCTACTTCAGCAGTTCGAAATGGCAATATTCTCGAAGCATAGAAAATACCAGTTTTTTTATTTTATTTTTAGTAACTTTACTTAAGGAGCGGTTGGTGTCTATATGTACCGCCGGGAACTCCTCTGACCTTGTTGGTGTTCACGATGTTCATAAGAGCAAGAATAATATGAAAGCGTCATACACGTTTGCTTACAACAATATAAACTTCGACACAATATAAGTTTTGACACAACATTATTGTTCACTAATTAATAAATCTTCTTGGGCACTGAATTTGGCAATGGAACTGTCATTCTATTCGAAGTAAGAGAAGCAACCTTGTACAATTCTGCAGGCAATTTGACCCAGACATTATAGCCTTACAAGAAACCGAAGCAGAAGACTTCAAGGTCAGTGGTTACCTCACTCACGTCACTGACGGTCAAACGAGGACAGCAATCCTGACCAAGAAAGCCATCAACGCTCAACGACACGACATCCAACACCGCATCGAACACACCCTCGTCGAAATCGTACCCGAGAAAAAACAGCAGCAAAGCCTCTTTGTGTTAAACGTGTACAGCCCACCAAAGGACCACCTAAAGGATCTAGACAAGCTTATGAGAGAGGTGAAGAAGCTGAGCAAGGGTAACGGGCTGATAGTCGTTGGAGATTTTAATCCTCCCCATGTGGCCTGGGGTTATGCGGCCTCAAAGAAAAAAGGAGAAGACGTGCACAGCGTAGCCCAACAACACCTCCTCACGCTACTCAACGACCCGCAGACACCCACGCGCATCGACAATAGTGTATCTAGAAACACCAGCCCCGACCTCACATTCGTACACGGACTCGAACAGTATGAGTGGAGCTGCATGGACGAGAATCTTGGTAGCAACCATTTTATAGTGCAAACGATCATTCCGCACCACAAAGCAACGATGAAGATAGGAAAAGCCAAGATCACGGACTGGCAGGCCTTTCGCAAAGATGAGAGTGCCATTAATGCGACGATAGACGACATAACAATATGGATCAGAGGAGTCGTGGAAAGAGCCGAGAAGCATACGAGGACAATCCAGCTGTCGCAAATCACCCCCGTGGTCGACCCGCACTTACTCCACCTGTGGGAGGCGCGGAGGGGTCTCGCCAAACGCTGGCAGCGTAACAAGTGCAACCGGAAACTCAAAATTCGAATCTCTAAGCTGATCAAGGAAACGCAAGAGTACTCTGAACAACTTGAAAGAAAGAACTGGCGTGAAACATGCAACAAGCTTCAAGGTACCTTAAGCAGCAAGCGCAATTGGGCGGTGCTCAAGACTCTCCTATCAAAGAAGGAGAACAAGAACGCCGCAAAACAGAAAATGCAGCGACTCATACACAACCACCCGGGGAAAGAGGAAGACATTATCAGAGAAGTGAAGGAGAAGTTCCTCGGTACTGAGCAAAACATAACTGTAGATTCGCACTTCGACGAGTATCGAGGCAACCCAAATATAGAACTGGATCGGCCCTTCACAGAAGCAGAAATCGAGAGGGCCTTGAGCAAGCTCACCCGCAACACGGCGCCGGGGTACGACAGAATAAACAACAAGACACTCCGGAACCTTGATGGACCCTCTGTAGACGCGCTCTTAAAATACATCAACGAGTGCTGGCAACAAGGTAAAGTACCACCGGAATGGAAACATGCCGAGGTAACCATGATACCTAAACCCAACAAGCCCATTAGCGTGCAGAACCTTCAACCTATATCCCTAACCTCGTGTGCTGGAAAACTCTACGAGCACATGGTGCACAACCGCATGATCGACTATCTCGAAGACAACGAACACGTCCCAAGCACTATGTTCGGATTTCGAGCTCACCTGTCCGCGCAAGACGTGTTGCTGCAAATCAAGGAAAAAGTCATCGACAAGCTAGACACGCACAGCAAAAGAGCCATCCTCGCACTTGACGTGAAAGGGGCTTTCGACAACGTGTCACACGAAGCCATACTGCAGCACCTCAACGCATATAACTGCGGTGAAAAAGTATATAATTACATCAAAGCTTTTCTGAAAGAACGTACAGCCACAGTGGGGATAGGCAACTTACGCTCTGAGAAATTCGACATACCGCGAAAGGGAGCGCCACAAGGCTCCGTCATTTCGCCGATGCTATTCAATCTGGCGATGAGCTCACTACCCAAGCAACTGAAGCAAATAGAAGGGATTGGTCACGCAATATATGCTGACGACCTCACCATCTGGACTACCGGAGGGTCGACAGGTCAACAGCAAGACGCTCTGCAAGAAGCGGTTGACACTACGGAAAAGTACCTGGAAACATGTGGACTGACGTGCGCACCTGAAAAATCGGAGCTCTTGGTGCTAAGAAAGCGCACAAGAGGCCGACAACCGCAGCAGATACCAGACCCGGTAGTAAAGGTGGGAGGCATCATGATTCCGCAGGTTACGACGCTCCGCATCCTCGGACTCCTGATTCAAAAGGACGGGGCCGGGGGAGCAGAGTTGGAAAAAATTCAGAGAACAGTGCAACAAATAACCCACCTTATCAAAAGAGTGACGAGCAAAAGCCACGGACTCAAGGAAGAAGACTGCACGAGAATGATACAAGCGCTGCTCACGAGCATCGTCACGTACGGGACCCCATACGTTGACATGAAGAACAGTCAACGCGACAAAGTAAACGCCCTCATCAGAAAATCATACAAAATTGCCTTGGGTCTGTCCCCCTCCACGTCCACAGCGAAATACTCAAAATGGGAGTCCACAACACGTGGGAAGAGCTCGTGGATGCGCACAACGTCAACCAACTGGAGAGACTAAAGCTGACAAAGACGGGAAGAGCCCTGCTGCAAGATCTGGGCTACCAAGTCGAGGATGAAAGGCACCTACCTCAGCGTATCCCACACGAGATCAGAGACAAGCTACACATAAGTACCATTCCCAGAAACATGCATCCCGAGTACGACAAGGAAAGGAGACAGGCGAGAATACAGGCGCTCAAGCGCATACTCGAACGCACCAACAGCAAAGAAGAAACGTTAGATATACGGATGCAGCTGCGTACAGTACCAACGACCGATTCGCAATCAGCGTGGTCGACGAGAACGGCGAACAACTTACAGCCACATCCATACGTGCCAAGGACGCGAGCACAGCGGAAGAGGTGGGCATAGCCCTGGCCATCGCAACGTGCAAGAAGGCCATGGTTACCGTGGTGACGGACTCGCAAGAAGCATGCCGAAGGTATATGAACGGAAGGATTGGAAAGGCAGCGCTTCAGGTCTTGAACACCACCAAGATAGAAGCAGCACAAATCCTCTGGACACCGGGGCACGAGTCTCTCACGGGGAACCAGGCGGCGCACGCCGCGGCTCGAGATCATGCACGCCGAGCCATCTCCGACGCGCAGAGAACGCGTACCAACGACTGTGACGAGGATGAAGAACGCATATCCAAGAAGTACTCGGATATCTTGGCGCACTACAGGAAGCAGAGGCGTCGCTACCCGCCCGCGCATAAGACGATGAGTAGGGACCAAGCGGTAACCTGGAGAAGACTACAGGCTGGAACCTACCCACACGGAACACTGCTGCACGCCATGTACCCGGGCATCTACGGGCGAGACTGCAAGTTCTGCCCGCCGGACACGCCCAACACCTTGCGCCATATGGTGCTGGAGTGCAGGAATAACCGCGAAGTACCACCGTCATCATGACCACCAGGCGATAACATGCAGGAAGAAGCGGATTCAGAGGAAGAATCGGAAGACCAGTGGGAGGCTCTGCTGGTGACGCAGGACCCTGACATCCAGCTAGGGTTGGGGAACAGGGCTCGGGCGGCGGCAGCGAGCCATGGCTACCTGGACTGAGGAGGCCACCCACCTTTGGGCTCAAGAAGCCTGGTCTCAAAATAAAGTTTATTTCTCTCTCTCTCTTGGGCACTAGCAAATGATGGCTGTCTTAAGTGCCGCGTGAAAGTCGAATACTCAAGAATTCTGACACAAAAGTGCCAGAGCTTAAGAGCTGTTCTTTGTTTTCTCTGTTGACTCTTTCTCTGTTGACTCCATAGACACAGCTTCGCTGCGTCTATGGAGTCACGCGCAAGTTATTTATAGCGCTTGCGAGCCTCTTCTCACGGCTATCATCACGAAATGCAGTCATGGGTGTACAGTTGAACCCTTAGACGTTGTACCATGGCTATCTATTTCTTAACATACGAATTAGAATGGCGAATAGGACAATTTGGCTTGAGCGCAATACATGGAAGTACGAAACGAAAAATGTGCGTTTAAAACCGCAGTTGTGTGCTTGTTCTTTTAACTATAAGCGCTCGTTTGCGTTTCCACGCTTCTGTCCTTTCCGCTGCAATGACATCTTGAAGATGAAAACACCGTAACATCGCGCCCGATAGGCGCGTTTTGTCTGCTGTCTGCGCCATAAAATTCGATAAATTTTTATTTTGTTACGCGAGACGAAGAGAGGCACAGCGATCCATAAGTTTAGTCGAAATCACCTGAATGTCTTAATATATATCTCGCGGATCGACTTTTTCTGCACGGTCAGTCCGCGGAAATCTATTCTCTTAAACGTCAAATTCGGAAAACTCTCTTTAGTGAAAGAGCCAATGCTATTGCAGCCAGTGGCGTAGCAACAGGGGGGGCCGGGGGGCCGTGGGCCCCGGGTGCAAGGGGCCAGTGGGGGGAGGGGGGGTGTCATATACGTCTGAAGACACCCGGAACTTGTTGACATCCTCGCCTTCCTTGACTACAGCCTGGTGGGGGGGTGGGGGGGGGGTGACAGAAGACCTATGGGCCCCGGGTGCCAGATGACCTAGCTACGCCACTGATTGCAGCTCGGCGTTGCACTGTCTGAAGCTTTTCGGCCCGCTTTAAGCGGAAACGCCAAATCAGCATAACAAATAATCAAATGAGAACAGGACCCCAGCAGTTTCCATTCACGCGACTTATGAAAACCCCGCGAGGTCATTCACCGCGCTGGCTCGCGCGTGGGTTGTGCGTTTTCTTTTCCAGCGTAGCGTAGGCTGCTTTAAAACTTCGCTACGCCCAGCAATTTTGCTCGTGCATTGATGGAGAATGGAGTACAGCTCCCACGCATCACGGGAGAGTTTTATTTTTTATGAAGGGGTTTAATCAATATAGCGCCATCTTTCTGAAGGCTGTCGTTGAACGCGAAAGTATCGTGGGTATGTCGGACGTTCTGACAGTGGGCATTTTTCAAGCAATTGTGCGTATGCGGTCGCTCCGCGGTCAACACTTGAAAGCGTTTGCTTGAATTTCGCCTTCAATAATTTGACTGTGCTGCGAGTAATGTGTCCATTTTTTATTCGTTTCGACGAGGTTACCACGAGACCACATCGAATGTTTGATGCGCGTTTTCTGTGAGACACCTCACAGAAAACGCGTATAAAACACTCGATGCATTCATTAGCAGCGGTACGCGTGCGTGTATGTAAAAAAAAAAAGACTTACGCACGTCTTATGGAAACATTTTGATCAGAGACAACTGTCATTTTCCCGGTTCAAATAGATGCACAATTGTATAGTGCTCTCATTTGCTAACGGGCTAAGCAATGCGAATAATGTGTTTTACATTTATTTGATAAGACTTTATGCCGAAGAAAGTGTCAACTAGAATTGTGCTTCTGGCGTATCAATATTTTTGTACGATCTGTCGCAAGTGGTAATTGTCATAAAGTTCAAACATAGCTAGTTTAAACCTTGCTAAGTAGGCATGAATATCGTGAATTACTTTGCAACTTGACTGGAGTTGTTAGCTATACGCGTGAGTTTAGCAAGTTGCGCAAGTTCTGCTCAAAAATTAGTATTATACGAGGTGTGCAGCACATGAAGCTCGTTCTGGACATTTAAAAAACTTATTCCACAAATTTTCAGACACAACAATATTCACTATTAGACACAATCCACTGGTTCCACCACTTCTTCCATGGCTCGCAGTAGCCCTGTATGTGTGTAGCCAGTAGCTTTGCATTATTGTCACGTAACCCAAGATTACCAGCGTGCACCTGGTGAACGACAAAACTCGCAGGGGACCTGTCGATTCAAGATCTCCAGGTAGAAATCTGCATCGACTACTTCAACTTCAGGTACAGGTTCAGGTCAGAGATTTCCATGCAGGCAGAAAATGCGATCAACGTTGTTTTTTTTTTCCTCCGAGCTGTTTTTGATCTTAGAGCACCATTATTTTTCGGCTCCTAACTTTGCAACTTCCGCTGGATGTCGTATTCGTATATTCATCTGTGACGAAAATTTGCAAGAATTCATCGCTGTCATCAGTACCTTTGTACTCAATGCAGCATTTTTTTTTCGACGCAACTTTCGCTGAACAGTCAGCAGTTCCAGCACCATCTTTGTGCAAGCTAGACTTGTATACTTTACAGAAAATAAAGGTATCCATTACAATTACACGTACTTCTTGAAGAACGTAATTCATTACAGTTACCAATTACTGCCCCAAAAGCAATTGAGCAATTACTAAATGTAATCGGTTGTTTTAACGGTAGTTTACTCCCTACTTTTAGTAGGACTTCCTCATGTTGAATTGATTTTCACAATTTTCTTCCATAGTCTTACCTCGTTTTCTTGTGAGGACATCCGCAACGACACTGAAAACTCAGCCGATATGAACGCTGGAGAGAAGGACTGAGGTGCCAAGTACCGACTTTCCTATAAGATTATGCGCGGCCACTCATTGTCAATGTGCCCGGATTTGAGTCTCTTATGAAGCTCTGTGCTTCATCATTGCTGCAGTGAGGCGAAGGCGGTCCCAATAAGACCAGTGATAAAGGGAAAAATCATCCATAGGTGCTTCCATGGCATCAACGTCTGAAGTGGGTTGCGCGGAAAACCGATCCCGCCGCAATGACCTTATCGTCTACGGAATTACTGACCCCACTACAAACGAAACTTTTACTAAGTCTGAAGAATTAATCATTCAGATCTACCGTGATCATTTACAAACCGACATCAACCCCACAGATATAGAACGGACACGTCGCTTAGGGAAACACACCAAAGCTGGAAATCGTCCAATAGTAGGCATATTCTCACATTGGAAAACGAAACACGCCCTTCTGTCAAAAATCCGAATGCTGAAAGGAACAAATTATTGTGTAGGTGAAGATTTCTCTCGCCTGACTCAGAAAGCACGGAATGCCCTTTTGCATTTCGCCAAATATAAATCACTTGCATACTCCCTACATTATAAAACCTTGTAGATTGGTCCTAATCGATAAATTTTTGACGAATCATCTAACTCTGCAAATGAAATTGTGTAGCAATCATCCCGTCCTCTACAAAAAAAAAAGAATCAACCAGAACTTGCACCTAACATGATCGTCCGTTCTCCGCAGTCTTTACTAACGCAATCAGTTATCCTCAGAAGCGGGAGTTTGTGTCTAACATCGTATCATCAACAGGCAGCAACTTGTTCATTCTAACAGAAACTTGGCTACACAATGACGTCACTGATACTGAAGTTTGGACTGAGGTACCTGACTTCCAAGTTTATCGAACTGACCGCGTAGGCAAAAGGGGTGGCGGTGTTCTTGTAGCAGTTCACCGGCAACTTTTGTGTTCATTCATTAATATCACATCAAAACACGACATACTGTGGTTATTACACCATGCATCACCACTTACAGTGCTGCTGGGGGTTTCCTACAGGCCTCCTCATGCCACTCCTGAATTCTCTGGGGAGCTCAATAACAACTTAATACAATTTATGAAAACCTACCCTAATGATTCCATCCCACTTTTAGGGGACTTTAATTTGCCAGACATGGACTGGAGCAACTTATCATATACTTCAATAGTAGGTCCCCAGAGGCAAGGCTTTTTATTGACATTTCTTTGAACTTTAATATGACAAAATTAGTTTCAGATCCAACGCGCGTCACACCAGAATCCGCAACCATTCTGGACCTAATCCTGACTAATAATCCTAGTACCCTCTCATCAATTACACACCTTCGAGGAATTAGTGACCATAATGTCATTCATGATATTTTAGCTTTTCCTGTAACACCAAATAAGACACATAAAAAAACTACAACGCTTTACGAAAAGGGTGACTAAAACACAATTAACCGCGACCTTGAGACCTTCTTCCCCACGTTTGAAGCCGCTTATCGCAATCAGCCAATATTTGATAACTGGTCGATGTTCAGAGATTAGTTAACAAATTTGGCTAACGAATATATTCTTAAGGTTTACATTCGCCCCAGTAATAAAAAACTATGGTTTAGTACCACCTTAAAAAACTAGAACATAAAAAAACGTATTTATCGAGCAGCTAAAAATAACAGGAACTCGCGTCGATGGGAAATCTACTACAAAGCTTAAAACGAATATATAACTGCTATCCGCAGCACAAAGCATTCTTTGTTTGGTTCCAAACTCCCACATTTGCTGCGCACTAGCGAAAGGCAATTTTGGCAAGTAATAAACCCTCATCCTGTTTGCACTATTATGCTCACCAATGACTCAAACGAGACGATGACCGATACTGAATGCGCTGACACTTTTAATTGCGCATTTGCAACAGTATTCACGAATGAAATCGAAACAAATATTTCTTTAGCTTTGTACAATATTGAAGGTCACATGCCATGCATCACATTTTGTGCTGACGAAATTTCATCCACACTCGAGAAGACTAAGCTATCATCTTATTTGACATAGATGAAATTAACTCTAAACTTCTAAGAAACACGAGACACACGGCTGCACCATACTTGTCCTTACTGTTCTCACAGTTACTCTCTTTAGGAAACATGCCGGATGATTGGAAAGTTGGAAAGGTCCTTCCAGTCTATAAAATAGGTAACAGGAATTCTCCGGTAAATTATCGACCAATCTCACTAACAAGCGTACCGTGCAAAATCATGGAACCTGTCATCTACTCTCAAGTCATTGCCTTCTTGGACAGTAATCCCTTTTTTCACCATTCACAACATGGCTTTTGCATAGGTTTCCCTTGCGAAACTCAGCTCTTTTTGTTTATGACTTGCATACTAACCTTGACATCAATGTACAAACTGAAGCAATCTTTTTGGATTTTGCAAATGTATTTGGTAAAGTATCCCACCGACATTTGCTATAATAAAACATTCAACTGTTGAACTTGGACTCTAATGTTCTAATCTGAATAAAGGAATTCTTGTCTAATCGCACACAAATAGTTTTAGTCAACAATAACCTCTCAAGTTCCCTCCGAGTAACCCCTGGCGTGCCCCAGGGATCTGCGCTTGGTCCCTTGTTATTTTTAATATGTATTAATGATTTACCTGAGTATGTCTCCAGTAATATCCGCATGTTTGCAGACGACTGCGTCATCTACCGCTCTATCAATAACTCATCGGACCATACTGCACTCTAAAATGATCTTAACAGTGTTTTAGAATGGTGCAGCCATTCGCTGATGACCCTTAACGCCACGAAATGTAAATTCGTGTCCTCCTCCCGCCGTCGCAACCCTTCCCTCTTCTCATATTCAATTAATAACACACCATTGGAATCAGTACAATCCTATAAATATCTAGGTGTAACCCTATCTCACCATTTGTCTTGGCACGCGCTTGTCACTAGCATTATCTCCGCAGCTAACAAAACCTTATGTTTTCTAAAATTGTACCTCCGGCATGGCCCACCAGATGTAAAATTACTAGTACATAAGTCACTTGTCAGGCCTAAACTGGAATACGCGTCAGTCATCTGGAACCCGCATCAAGCATATCTCACCGACGCATTACAATCAGTTCAAAATCGTGCTGTTAGATTCATTCACACCTCATACTCATACTACGTCAGCGTTTCATCTCTGAAATCAGAATCCGGCTTGTCAATGCTTTCATGTCGACGTCAAATTTCCAGTCTTTCCCTGTACCACAAGTTCTTCTTTCCTTCCTTAATGAAGAGCCTTACATGGCTGCAGTAGCACGCATATCTCATCGCAGCAGCCATCCACTTGAAGTAGCGCGCCCACGTGCTCAGACAACCACCTTCACAGCCTCCTTTTCTTCCGTACCGCTACAGACTGGAAAGGCCTTCCGCCTAACATCGCTCCTACCACTTGTCCATCTTCGTTTACAGAACTTGTAACCGACCATTTTGTTAAATGATTATTTCTCACGATGTTCTCGCTATTTTATAAAAACCCAACCCTATTGTAATGCCCCTACGGGGGGCATTTAAGGTAATAAACTGAACTGAACTGAGCTATGGAGCCATAGAAGCGCCGTTTGATTTAATTGGTCGGCCTACATCTGGTGCACAGCCATCCGGGCGCCTCCCGCTCCTTAGCTATTTACACTTAAACGACTAACTGTAACAGACGCTGCCAGACGCTCTCGTTTATAGAAAAGGAGCCAAATCCGTATGTAACTTAAAGGGACACTAAAGGGAAACAATAAATCAGTTTAGAATAATAGAGCATTGTTTGAGAAACCTGCAGGCAGTCATTTCAAGAAAATAGTTTGAATATTAGATGAGAAAATGAAGATCCAAGTATCAGTATTTGAATTTCGCGCCGAAACGCCAGCGCCGGTACGTCAGCGTGACGTCAGGGATTCCAAAGTTTGTTTTCGCATTTGGGCCGCGTTGGCTTAATATAGGTTCCCGAAACTTGGCATGTTTAGTATTTGGTTCCTTTAGAACACAATGTAGTCAATCTGTATCGCTGTATATATAATTAGTAGGCCCTAGAAGATGCCATCAAAATCCAAGACGTCACAGCCCCCAGGTGCGGGAACTCAAGTAGGCGTCGCCACCCGCATTTCGTTCTTGCGCTGTTTCTGGCTTACCAAACGTCTTATCGTTGTAAGAGTGGTGTTTTTGGTGTTGTAGGACGGTGATTTACTGATGCAGAAGAAATCACTTTTCACTTTAGTGTCCCTTTAAAGAAAAGCTGCATAAAACCAGTTACTAATAAAAGTTCTCGTGGTTCACAATCGCGTAGCGCCTCTACCGTTCGTGTCCCTTTGTGGTTGCTATAAACTCTGTGCTTAAACAGTACTCACTATGCATTACCAACTAGGCTAACCCAACGCTTCCCGCTAGAACAAGTGTATGTGAGTCACGTATATAGAGGGTTTTTCGCGAACACTTCCAAAAATCTGTAAAGGTTGCCTGTGGCAGTATTCACAATTCTAGTTCATGAGCTGGTCTATTCAAAGAGGCGGATATTACGTGTACAAAAATTTGAAATACATAATCGACTAGCTAACATAAAATCACAAATTATTTTTTTAGTTAATTACCTTAAGTCCCATATTGCAAGTTACAAATTCTAGCCGTGAAGTTCGCAAGGCGGGTCCACGGGGGACGAATTCTCAGGACGACACCAATTTTGAGATAATAATTCCCGAAAGTTTCTGAGAAGTGCATTAGAATTCCAGTTTATATGTTTACAAAACGTCGTTTTATGCCTTGAAGCACACAAGTAACTGGAATGCCAACGTATTTCTCTACAAAATTTGGGAATTAAAATCTCGAAACTGGTGTCCTTCTCAGAATTCGTTCCAAATTAATCCGCCTTACGAACTCCAAGGCTAGAATCTCTAAATTGCGATATGGGTCATAAGCTAATTAGTCGAAACCGTAATTACGGTATTTTGCCAATTTGTCGAATTTGTATTTTAACTTATTTGTGCAAGTAGTGTCCATCGCTTCGAGTATACCACCTGATACACTAGAACTGAGTTATATGCCGCAGGCAACCTCTAAAAAGTTTTGCAAGTGTTCGCTGAAACACCCTGTATATCAAACAAATAGAAACATAAGCGTTTAACGGCTATAAACATGTCTTTACCGGAGAAGTCATAGACTGCACGTAGCGCATAAGAATGGAATAACTGCTATTAGCAGCTATGAAGGCCGCGTAAAAGCATTTCCTAGAAAAAGAGGTGGAAGAATTTATTACAAGAGAAAATCTCAGGAGTCGAACTCTTAAGACAGCTGTGTAAATCTCCAAGCTCGCCATGCTCAAGCGATCGAAGCGCATTATACGATGATTGTGAAAAGGCGGTAGTCCATGTACATATTTTGATCCATTTGGGCACTATTGTTCCTTCCATGTTTAGGGGCTCACAGCTGCATTACCAGTTATAGCTTGTTGCGTCAGAAATGTAATGGGTCACATGTATTTGCTTAATGAAAAATAAAGTAATTTACTTACGGTGCGCGTTACCAAGTAAACAAAGTAATCGTTAAATAACAGACCAAAAGAACATGATTTAGTAAAAGTGAAAAGGTAAAGAAGTATGGTATGTGTGTACAAGTCCGGTGCTAAGGCGGCTTCTCCAAGCCTAGAGCTTCCGCAGTTATTCTAAGACTCATTCGGCGGTTACTGAACACAGAAGACCGCACACAATAGATGCCTTTATGCACGCGGCGTCAGAGCGCCCAGATCTTGCGTCGTTCTTTAAACCTTCATGGCCTCTGCGAAAGGCCTGGACCCAATTGAACACACGTCTTTCATTTAAGGCATCCTATGCCAATTTCCTAAGATATTTGATATTGTTTTTCTTTTCTGTCTCTTCGGCGATCTCCATTTCGACAACGACTAAAGATCGCGCGGGTAAAATTTGAACGCGTGAATGTCTGCTATGCGATAAAGCAGTCCAGCTCGCACTATAGAAATCAACCAGGTCTTCTCGCATGGCTATAGCGAGAGAGTGGTATCTCAACATCGTATGCCCTCCCCACCCTCCCCCTTTTTTTATTTTTTGCTTACTCAGTGCACGAGCTTTTCGGGCAGTCTTCGTATTTCAAGACTGTGTATAGGAAAGCCTGTAGGCTATAGTTACCTAACAAACAGCTTAAAAAATTTTCATCACACTTTTTAATGCGAAGATACACAGTTACAAATATTTTCATTCACTTTCTTATTGTTTAATTTTCAGCAATATGTTAAAAAAAAATGGTGTCTACATAACAAAAATATTCTTCGTAAAACTCCGTGGATTTTCACCTTTCTTAACGCAGTAAATCTCATAAAACGCGATGCAGTGTATTCCTACCGGATTTAGCTTCCCTCCCCATGTCTTTAGACATGACCTCAAGGGCTAGAGCTACTTCTTGAGTTGCACCACGTAACGAAAACACAGCTTTTACGCCGCAGCACTTCGCCATATACCAACGAATGTTTTTCGCACATTCTACAGTGGTAATAAACAGTGGCGCCGAAGAACATTCTGCACGAAAATACGGGTCTCAGAGAGCAGAGTGGAACATTATTGAATTAGTGGCTTGCTTCTCGATAGGGAGCGTTGGTTTCGCTGGACAACGCCAGCTATTTCCTTTCTCTGTCCCGTCGCTGTGTTATTTCGTTTCGAATACGTCTGGTCAAGCGAGCATGTCTAAGGTGTCACATACTCGGCAACGTGAAACCTTAGACCTGCTCACTTGAGCAGGCAGTGAGCCACTTGTAAAAACAACGGATGTGAAGTGGCACGCACGTACTCGCCAACTTCGGGGCCACGAGTGAATCTAGTGCTCTCTCTCTTTCTTTATCTCGCTCTCTCTCACACACAAGCGCACACAAAAACGGACGCACATACATACGTATACAAACGCACGCGTATGGACACGAGGACACAAAAGACGAGAGGTGTCATTATGTCTCGTGGACGCCAGCTTCTAGATTTCGTTCCGCGTCGGCAATCACAAACCACGAGAAGGAAGACAAGAAAAACATCTTCTAAAAGGTAGTTAAAACCGCAAAAATGCCTCTAATTGTGTGGGAGTTGCTCCAAAAAACTGGGCGCCCCCGCGAAGGGTTTGTGTTCAGGCTTTAGCTTTAGAGAAAAGTGGCAGCTAGATGGATATCCCGAGTTTTGTAAATGCAGATGGGAGGCCTTCGAATGGACTGTTTCTTGCTTGCGAGATGCAAAAATTCAACGAAAATTTGGGTTTTACGTGCCGAAATGGAAACGCTGTTATCTCTATATACAGCACCGTATGTATCGCACCTTATGTTCACCGCTTATAACGGCACCCACATTTTATTTAGGTACATTCTGCTCAACGTCGTTCGAAGCGCCCATATTGCAAGGACGTTACCGCTTTTGTCGAATGTGCTAAGCACGACAGCGCGAGATCAAATCTCGACCATGGCGGCAGCATTCCTATGGGCACAGGAAGCTAAAACGCCAGTGTACAACGCACTGGGTGCACATTAAGAACGTCCGGTAGTCTAAATTAATCCGGATTCCTCCGCTAAGGCGTGCCTCAATCATATCATGGTTTTTTAAAAAGTAAAACCCCCAGATTTCTTTTTGTTACAGCGAAGTTGTCTATGGCTAGCATCTGGCGGATCGCTTCCGCGCGTAGACCAACAAGTTATCATACGTCGGCAGATCACGAAGATAGAGCAATGCCGGGCCGAACCGCGGTTGAGGTTAAGCAGGCGTTAAGCAATGCCCATACGTGGGCCGATCCCGAAGATAGTGAAATGCCGGGCCGAACCACGGCGGAGGTGAAGCAGGCGTTAAGCACTGGCTATACGTGGGCCGATCCCGAAGATAGTGCAATGCCGGGCCCAACCGCGGTGGAGGTTAAGCAGGCGTTAAGCACTGCCCGTACGTGGGCCGATCCCGAAGATACTGCAATACCGGGCCGAACCACGGCGGCGGTGAAGCAGGCGTTAAGCACTGCCTATACGTGGGCCGATCCCGAAGATAGTGCAATGCCGGGCCCAACCGCGGTGGAGGTTAAGAAGGCGTTAAGCACTGCCCGTACGTGGGCCGATCCCGAAGATACTGCATACCGGGCCGAACCACGGCGGCGGTGAAGCAGGCGTTAAGCACTGCCTATACGTGGGCCGATCCCGAAGATAGTGCAATGCAGGGCCCAACCGCGGTGGAGGTTAAGCAGGCGTTAAGCACTGCCCGTACGTGGGCCGATCCCGAAGATACTGCAATACCGGGCCGAACTACGGCGGCGGTGAAGCAGGCGTTAAGCACTGCCTATACTTGGGCCGATCCCGAAGATAGTGCAATGCCGGGCCCAACCGCGGTGGAGGTTAAGCAGGCATTAAGCACTGCCCATACCTGGGCCGATTCCGAAGATAGTGCAATGCCAAGCCGAACCACGGCGGAGATGAAGCAGGCGTTAAGCACTGCCTATACGTGGGCCGATCCCGAAGATGGTGCAATGCCGGGCCGACCCGCGGCGGAGGTGCAGTTCGCCTTTAAGGGGCCCGCATACACAGCTTCGCTGGTCATCCTTCTTCACAGAGTGGAAAGGCACTGAGATTTTCTTTTTCTTTTTCGCTTTTGACGAATACTGAAGTGGGAGCACCAAGTGGCCGAAATAAAACGTAGCTTGTTTTGCGATCGGTAGCTCCAAGCAAAAAAAAAAAAGAAACCTACAAAACAACCCGCGAATTACTGCATCACAATTGTCACAATTTTAGGCAGCGAACATGACGTGTGGCATGTGGAAGTGATTGTCGGTAGATGTTTTCGTGTAAGTAAAAAAAAACAGAAAATTACATATCAAGATGAGTGCCGACGCCAGCCATTCGAACACTCGCATTTCAGGGAGGTTTATGTGGCTTCTGTTCACTTTATTGATTTGGTTGTCGACGATATTGCGGCAAATAGCCGCCGCTAGCTATTGTCTCTACCTTATGATTTTCATTTGCAGGCGTCAGTTATAAATCATGACCAAGCTACTCTTATAACCAAGATGGCAGCCTACTGCCTTGCCAAAAGATCTCCATACCGAAAAGTTTATTCTGGTCCTGACTATCAGTGTGCGTAACGCTTCATCAAGAAAATCGCGCAAGCAAAGCGTAATATGGTTTATTAACACTGGGTATAAGTGACGCAAAGCAATGTCTCTCGTTCATTATTGAAAATAATGCCTATACAACACTACGGGGAGGCCGTACACTCTTCCACTGCATGTGGAAAGCCTTCGAGAGCTGCTACGAGTTTTCCCAGCCTGTATTTTTACACGATGATAGCCTCTAATACTTGACTGAAGCTTCGTTGTTGTGCTCACCCTGGTTCAAGCAAGTTAGACCACTATGACAGGAGGGCGAGTAGCTTTCCTGTTCAGTAATGTTCATACCTTGCTGGTGAAGCAGCGCACTGAGCTTTCTTGTTCTTTCCTGATCCTCTTTATTCGGGTAGCTATACCTTTGACAGCTATGAAACATACTTTCCAATCCTGCTTTTATATTTTGCTACAGGCCATAAGCGTAATGCGTTGAAAACCCTTGCCAGTTTGCCTAGCGTTTACCAGTCGACATGAACGCTAACGCACTGAGTGCGCTTAAGAACCATATGCATATGCGGTCACATTCCTTCGCGTAGAAAGCGTTTACGGCTTCTCCGCCTGGGGCTGTTCCAACCACGAGCCACTCCGTCTGCTTAAAACTCTGTCTACATTAACCAGAAAAAAATTAAGGCACAACTCATCTCACGATGACTACCGACGGTAATGCGTACAGCAATCGAGCATTTTAGCCTCAGGTCATATTCTTGAAGTCACGTTTATTTAACAGGTATAGTGGTAATTCCGAGATTTTCGTTCCTTCGCCTATTTACCACGCACTCCGATACCATCCCATTTCGCCATGGCATTCATTTGCCAAAGTCACCGATCAGCATGGAGCCATGACGACTGTATGACGCTTAAGCAGTGACAATATAATGAAGAAAAAAATAATATTGATCTAATGACAAAGGCATATAGTGACGTAGCCATGACGACAATGAGCTGTCGATTCCTAAGTTATGACGGTGGAGTAACGTTGACGAGGTGACCACGACGACATGAGATTAATGAGATTGCGATGTATGCATCACGGCGATGGCCTCATGACGATGGCATGACGATAGCAGAAGGAAAAAGCGGAAATTACGACGATGGCACGACCAAGACGGCATGGAAACGACTACATAATGACAAATGATGCACGATAGCGCCTATGTCACGACGACCGCGTCACAACGGTGGCATTATCACGAATGATGAAGAAAGCAAGATGACGTTATAATGACGAACAAGAAACGACGTCGATGGATCGATGAAAGTGATGACATCATCGCGATACACTGACGACGACGCAGTGGCGATGGTTGCATGATAACAACATCAGAACCGTGAAATTACGACGAGTGTACAATGACGATGACGTAAAGATGATGTATCGCGAAGCCTGTATGTCGACGACAGCAATGACAAGAATCCAATGATGAAGCTTCAGTGAAAATGGTGGCAAGATCACGACGGCATTGCGACGGTGTTCTAATACGCCGTCAATGACCCAAGACGAGTGGCAATGTAGAGATGACAAGAGTGGCATAATCAGGATTGGATGACGTCGGTGTAATTACAGTGCGATGAAGAAGAGAGACTGACGTCGATTGAAGAACGAAGGCGTTACGACGATGACGACTGAATGTGGACAATGGGTTGACGTCACTGAAGTGGTGAAAATGGAAAACGAAAGCGTAAGGAGAACGGCATGGCGATGAATGCGTTACCACGATGGCGGGATGACGAAGGCATGACAAAAGTTACTTAACAAAGCCGAAATGACGGCAATGCAACGACCATGACTCCATCACGACCATGAGCCCATACCTAGTGGCGCAAGATATTTGATAACTTGGGTCACTGAATCGAGGTAGAAGGCATGGCAACGATGGTATAATAAGAGCAAGAGGCCACGGAGCAGTACTAACATTGGAACAACCACGATGGCATCACAACCAGGAGCACATACCTAGTGGACGAAGCTGCTAGAAAAATTGGGCCACTGGACCGTCGTAGGAGGACAGACAGACGGACAGACAGGCAGACGGACGGACGGATGGATGGACGGATGGATGGACGGACAGACGGACAGATGGACAGACGGACGGACGGACGGACGGACGGACGGACGGACGGACGGACGGACGGACGGACGGACGGACGGACGGACGGACGGACGGACGGACGGACGGGCGGGCGGGCGGGCGGGCGGACAGACGGACGGACAGACAGACACACGGATGGATGGACAGACGGACAGACGGACAGACGGACGGACGGACGGACGGACGGACGGACGGACCTCCTTCTTCCTTCGCTTGATTTGATGTACCAACTCAGTATGCGCGTGAGTGTGTGCCTGTTATAGGGCAATTCTACAGCACCGGCTTGTCCCACTAGAACTCGTACGTAAAACTCACCAAATCAAACAGAAGAAAACCAGTCTTTATTGACCACCAAAGTGTCAATACCAATGAGAAAAGCTTGGCTTCCCCTTCATTCCAACTTCTCCGCTGAACCCCAATACGTTATCAACACAGCTGGATTGAAGAGTTATAAGAAGAAAATCAGATGGAAGACAGGAAAGAAGACAAAGACATATACATTTAATAAAAAACTATTGTGAAAAATAATAAACATGTACTTATGTAAACATGCAAATGTGCAATAGATATTCATACGTGTGTACGTGTGCGTTACTACATGATATGATTTACTGGGGAACGCTTATTAAGACATCGCTTACAAAGATACCAACGCAACGTTGCTTCTGCCGCAATCGTTTGACTTACTGAAAGGGCTGCCATCTTCTTCCAGCAACAATAATTGTTCCTTGCGCACGCAGAATTCCTTCGACATATCGTAAAAAAAATTAAAACAACCTTTGTAGATGCAGGCAAATCTCACCCATAAATTGTACAGCAAATACACTAAAAGCGTACAAGAAAGTGTTCACAATCTTCGCAAGCGCCGGTGGCTTAGTTCAAGACTGCCCAGACAGACAGACAGACAGACAGACAGACAAACAGACAGATGGATGGGTTGACAGATAGACGGATAGATAGACAGGTAGATAGACGGATAGATAGATAGTGACACGTGAACTGGTTTTCCTTCACGGGTGAGCGCTTTTAACGTCTAAGAAATGTTATCGCTCAGCGCAGGACGCGTCTACATGCATCGGAAGTTTCTAGAATGTTATCGATACTTCTATTCGCTGTCTGTTGTCGCCAAACCTTGTGTAATCTGATTGCATGTATGCGCGACGCGAATGGTGTAGAACTTTGTAGAAGGCACGCGGGTCCCAGCGATTACACTGGAACCTTCGACGACTGATCTATAAGAGCCGACGTGCTTGACCTGCTGATCAGATTTTGACGATCGCCGACTGTGTTCGCCGCTGTCGCCGTTCTTTAAGTGTAGCCTGTTTTTGTGGGCACAGGTCCACAAAAACACGAGTCCAGGAGGAGCCCTGGACTACGGGCGCCTCTCGCACAAGCAGAAAGACACCTGCTTGTCCTCTCTTTTTAATAAACGTTGCTCCTCCTCCTCCTCGCCAATAAAAGTTAGTTTCGTTTTTCACAGTAGTGCTACTGTGTTCTGCACACGTCACTCCACGTGACAATAGATAGATAGATAGATAGATAGATAGATAGATAGATAGATAGATAGATAGATAGATAGATAGATAGATAGATAGATAGATAGATAGATAGATAGATAGATAGATAGATAGATAGATAGATAGATAGATAGATAGATAGATAGATAGATAGATAGATAGTTGGATAGATAGATAGATAGATAGATAGATAGATAGATAGATAGATAGATAGATAGATAGATAGATAGATAGATAGATAGATAGATAGATAGATAGATAGATAGATAGATAGATAGATAGATAGATAGATAGATAGATAGATAGATAGATAGATAGATAGATAGATAGATTTAAACTTGCTGAACCTAGCAAAGAATGTTGTCCGCATTAAAATCTATGTTCCAGTGTAAATTGCTTGCCCTGTAATCCCATCCACGTGTCTGCTCATTTCCCGCTGTATTTATAGGGCGGCGCCAGTCTCACTTTTTCGTAGAAATGCGCCATGGGACACATGTTGTTAGTATTCAACTTTCTTTCGCATCTCTCGTGGTAGATAAGTAACGTGGTAGATAAGTAAGACAACAGCACTGGCCTGTAGGGCACGATGCCTCAGTCTGGCACGCAAATACTCATATGAGAGTCCCTTACTAACAGCCCATGTTTCCTCGCGCATCCCCGCAACAGATTGATTGACAGCTATCCCAAGAAGCAGCACTCTGTTCATGGACTTCAGTACGGGCATTTACTGCAATACTCTTTGATTTGGATCTGGCGGTAAATGTACAAAATTCGCAGTGATCTGCTCCTGTGCCTACGGTAGCATGGACATCATGAACTGCTTTGGACCTATCCTGGGAGAAAGAATGAATGGCAAAAGAGCTGTTAAGTTTTGCAGGCGACCATAAGCATGGCCTCGTGGATGGCACGTTTTCATCCGTCACTTCCAGCTATGCGCATGTACGTTCAATTTGAAAACTCACATAATGTAAAAAAGAGGCAGTCGTTAACGAAATTATTTTACGAAGGCCGCATATTCCAAACCATGGCATGTACGAAAACAAAAGAAAAGGAACATATCGCCAAATGTATCACATGTAATATGGGATAAATGACGGAGTGTATATTAATATCCGGCCACTAAAAGCTGGTCCGATGTCCACTAAGTATTCGCTAGAGAAACAGATAAACTGTCAATAAACACTGTTCGTAGCGGATGCGAAGAAAGCGCGTGGTTCCTTTCTGACTATCAACTTCAGCTTGTGTGTGTGCTCTATTTCTTCAATTCTGTGCACTTACAACCCAACTGCCACACACTTTCCATCTATTTTATAACATGTACAACACCATCTCCGCTGTCTCGTTTCATTCTTGTTGCAGTGTTCATAATTGCAACACCGATAATTCTGTTTTCTTCCGAAGTGCTAATTTTCCTTGGCTCTTCCTGCACTTTTCGGTTTGTCATTTCCTGGCCGTTTACGAACAACTTCTGACAGAGGGTGTCATTACGTGCTGTTAGCAAGCGAATAAAAATGACAGTGAAGGGGTTCATATAACCATCGTACCTCTGTTCAGCGTAACCAAAAAAAAAGAAAAATACTAATAACTTCTTTTACTATAACTGAACGAATAGTGCTTAAAAATGTCCCAGAAGTCTAGGGGACTCATACTGCATATGCCACCCGCATAGGTGGTGAAACGTCTATGTTCTTTTTTATACATTTTATTGTTGAGTAAAGCCAGGGAAAACAACACGTTGCATGAACAAATAATGTTGGCTCGCGAGAATCTCTAAAACATAGCAATCTGCCAATGAAATGGTGAATTAAAATGGACGAATTATTTGACTGACTTCGCTTGATTTGATGTACCAACTCAGTATGCGCGTGAGTGTGTGCCTGCTATAGGGCAATTCTACAGCATCGGCTTGTCCCACTAGAACTCCTACGTAAAACTCACCAAATCAAACAGAAGAAAACCACTCTTTCTTGACCACCAAAATGTCAATACCAATAAGAAAAGCTTGGCTTCCCCTTCATTCCAACTTCTCCGCTGAACCCCAATACGTTATCAACAGAGCTGGATTGAAGAGTTATAAGAAGAAAATCAGATGGAAGACAGGAAAGAAGACAAAGACATATACATTTAATAAAAAACTATTGTGAAAAATAATAAACATGTACTTATGTAAACATGTAAATATGCAATAGATATTCATATGTGTGTACGTGTGCGTTACTACATCATATGATTTACTGGGGAATGCTTATTTAGACATCGCTTACAAAGATACCGACGCAACGTTGCTTCTGCCGCAATCGTTTGACTTACTGAAAGGGCTGCAATCTTCATCCAGCAACAACAATTCTTCCTTGCGCACGCAGAATTCGTTCAACATAGCGTAAAAAAAAAATAAAACAACCTTTGTAGACGCAGGGAAATCTCACCCATGAATTGTACAACAAGTACATTAAAAGCGTATAAGAATGTTTTCACAATCTTCGCAAGCGCCGGTGGCTTAGTTTGAGACTGCCCAGAATGTACTTACGTCTTTGGGAAAGCTTCACAATGTCTGGTGTGATTTCTGCGCTATATACGCAAGTAAATTCGAACATTTCGCTATGTCCGTGTTCAGTACTTCCAAACCCGCCGTTCTATGGGACAATCATTATTGTAAGTTGGGCCGACTCTATACTGCTCCGCCTTCGCTCTGCAGAATGCGCTCGTGCGTTGTAGTTACTGGCCATGCTTCCAAACCGTAAAATAATTTGCACGCTTATTCACTTTTAAGGCTGTGAATTATTCTGCAGTCCATACTCTGTCTCCAACAGCACCGCTGTCGCACAGAACCCTTATGCAGCGGCGCTGCAAAAGCCGCTTCCGCAAAACATCGGGACACTTCTGGAATCGGTCGCTACGAATATTTGCATACAGAACGCGAAATTCTAGTCAGCTGCACTTACAAAACTCTCGAGATTCCTTTTATTCCTCAGAAAAGTGATAAAAAAGAAAGAAAAAGCGGAAGCTGCCAATACCGATCAGGACTCGCTCAAACGAGCCTCCACCACCCGACCGCTCTCCTGCTCTTCCACGAAAATCGCTTCGTCAAGAGCATGCACGGCTTTATTTTTTTGCTTTACTATTTTGTGCTCGCGGCAGTGTACGCGAGAAAGGAACGAGCGGCAATTCTTCACGGGCCCGGAAGTGTCGCCCTGCGGGCTTTGTTTTTACGGTCGCCACTCGAGAAAGGCGGCTGTACGGAATGTTGGGAACACGTGACGCCCCGTCACCTCCTTTTCTACTTTCTTTTCGTGCTCTCTTTTCTTCTTTCTTACTTCCATTCTTAGTGCAGTCTTCGAGAGAAAACGAAGCCCGTGACAGCTTGCCACACTGTTATGAAGCATGCGCTTCAGGACTAAGAACGCTCGCGACCATCGACTAATCCTACCGAGCCACTTACCCGTCTTCGTAAAGTTATTGTTTTCACACTCGGGACTAAGCGGGCGGGGTGTAGAAGGCATAATATTGTAGAACAAAAAAAAAAAAACCTTTACGAGTGATAACTACAGCAGCTGTTGCCCAAAATCTAAGCAAATACTAGTTTACCGATACCTGCACTTCCCCGATCATCTCCCCCTTTTTTTTTAAATTATTTTGTCAGTGTAGCAGAGAGTTTTTCCCATATACCCGTTTCTGCCAAAGCTATTCCGGCCCTGGCTTTCCGCCACACATGCGCACAAAAGAAATATGCTTGCTTACAACTAAAATAGAAACGTGCAAGGTAAAATTGCCTTCGGTAAAACACCGCAGTACTCTCTCAATACGTAAAGGATGAGTGCAGGGGTTGCCGTGATTTGCCACATTGTCGGGGCTAACTGTATGCTCCAAAACAGGTCGTCGTCAGTTGTATGCACACGATGTTCCATTCCTCACTTGTGTCGATGAAGCAAGCATTCTGACCTCATTGTAGCAGTGAGAATTTTGATAACTCAGCACAGAATTATACATACGCAACAAAGTCTAGAGCCATACGTCCTTTTCATTCTAGTGCATACTAACATATTATGCTTTGTGAATAATATTGTCCTTGATAAATGTTACACTAGTGCCATTTCGTAACGTTAAAAATATGCATGCCCTTTAAATGTGGCGTGATGGAAATTTTGGATGTAAGATTGATTTATATTCGTTGTTTTCTTTGGTGAGAATACCCCTGTAGCTTGATGTATTATTATTATTAAAGCGAATTATCATGATAGTGAACGTTTATTACGTGATCATATTTAATGTAAGCTTGCCCTTGAATGAAACGTCAGTAAAAATTTGCGATAGAGATGTGCCAGTATCACGTCGCATCTCCTTGAGCTTCCTGATCCGTCAATTAAACCGCGTTCGCCACATTGCAAATTCTCGTTCAAGAGCTCACTCGAGACACAATGGTGCAGAACACACACACACTCACACGCAGAGAAACGCACACACACGCGCGCATACACACACAGAGAAAATAGAGATTAGATAAACGTCGAAAACGTACGTTGCCTTAGCGCGTCAAAAAATTATTCTGCGACAACAACGTATGTCGTGCACCTTTCACTTGAATTGTACCTCTCGAACCAGTGTGACTCATGTGCTTATATATACATACATATATATATATATATATATATATATATATATATATATATATATATATATATATATATATATATATATATATATTGTAAGCACTATTAACGTACTTCGTCGTTTTCATTTGTACATAGCCATCATCATCTTCCCTGTTCTACTTCTTCGCGCTTGAGTTGGGAGCGTTGCCTTTTTTTGGAATAAACAGCGCTCGACAACTTGATGTCTCGGTATTATACAGTGGTGGAGGTACGTCAAGACACCGACGTCCTCTCGCGTTCCCGTCCTCCCTGGAGCTCCGTTCCGGTCGCCGCCTGCACCCAGTTACCCCTACAACAATGGACACTTCCAACCCCGGCCCTTCCGGCGGCTCTAACCCTCCTAAAAAGACGACCCCGCGTGCGGCGCCCTCTTGGACTGTGACGAGCCCTCAGTGCGATCCCCCTGTCTTTGCGGGACTCCGCGGTGATGACGTCGACGATTGGATCGACTACTACGACCGCGTGAGTTCTTGCAACAAGTGGAACGACACCAAGAAATTGAGGCACGTCGCCTTCTACTTGACCGGTGTTGCAAAGACGTGGTATTTCAACCATGAATTCGGCATCGCGGATTGGTCCACGTTTATCTAGAAGCTGCGGCAAATCTTCGCTTCCTCGTCTGGCCGTGCACAAGTCGCCAAACAGAAGCTGGGAACGCGCCGCCAACTTCTCCAAGAGTCTTACACCTCATACACAGAGGATGTCTTGGCTCTGTGCCGCCGTGCGAACCCTAGCATGACGGAAGCCGAATGCGTTCGCCACATCTTAAAAGGCATTGGGCCTATCGCGTTCAACGCCTTAATCGTGCAAAATCCGGCTTCTGTCCAAGACCTCACTTCAATGTGTCAATGCCTCGACGAGCTGCACTCTATTCGTCTTCCACATTACAGCAGCGATCCTCAGGTTTCCCATTCTCCAGATATACGAGCTCTTATCCGCACCATCATCCTCGAAGAGCTTCAACTACAAGACCTAAAGCGTCCACCTGCTGCCTGCGCCTCAACCCCCACCTTCGACTTGCGCGAGGTCGTAAAGCAGGAGTTGACAGCGATGACTACACCCACGATGCATCTTGCTCCGGTAGCGCGCTCCACACCGACCTACGCGGGTGTTGTTTCACTACCCACCCCTACCGTGACTTCCGTGCCTACTGGCGTTTCCTATGAGCATTTGGCTTCGATGGGAACGAGAGAACTTGCTGCGCCATCGTACCCTCAGTGGCGTCCACCTCGTCCAGTTTGTTTTTACTGTGGTATACGCGGCCATATATCTCGCTTCTGCCGCCGTCGCCAGCAGGATGAAAGACGAGGCTATGCTGAGCACGAAAGAGACCGCACTCGCCGATCAGACGACTACTGTCCCGGATCGTATTCGTTTCCTCAACAGCGTTCTCCGTCTCCTCCAGCTGCTCCCAATCTGCCTCATAGTTCCTGTTCGGCCAGACGTCGTTCTCCATCGCCTTACTGGCGCTCTACATCACCGCTTCGCCCCACTTCCCATTTTGTCGACCAGCACTCGGAAAACTAACTGTTGCAGTTTTTGAAGGGGAAACTGCTTCTTATCGGTCTTCAAAAATTCCCCCTGTTCGCTCGGCCAACATGCTTTCCGTGACTGTCGAAGATGTTCCCGCGTCAGGTCTCATCGATACCGGAGCCTGCCGTTTCTGTTCTTCGGAGTGATCTGTGTTCCCGGCTCCGTAAAGTAAAAACGCCTTATTTTGGACCTATTTTGCGTGGTGCTAATAATGCATTCATTCACCCCGACGGACAGTGTACTGCTCGTGTTCTCATCGACGGCATACGCCACCACATCGAGTTTATCATCCTTCCAACGTGTATCCATGAACTTATACTGGGTTGGGACTTCCTACATTCTGCTTCAGCCGTCATTTCATGTAAGAGGAAGTTGTCCACATTACGGATGCAGAGCTTGAACCTGTTGCGGACTCTTCACTTTCATGCGTGAACTTGGCCATCGCTACAGACTACGTCCTCCGTCCTGGTCACGAAGACGTTGTAGCCGTAACATCCAATCAGATCGCTGACGGAGACGCCCTAGTCGCCCGTTCTTCCCGCTGCACTTCTCGCGGAATTCTCATTGCCACCTGTCTCGTCCGGTTTTCACGCGGCCGCGCCCTTCTGTCTGCTTGCAACACGACCCCAGGTCCTGTGATGCTGCCCAAAGGGATGACTGTGGCAACCCTCGCCAACACTCAACCTATCTCTATAGTCACGCTTTGCCCTTCTTCATCGTCAGCACCAACCTCAGGTTTGGATGATTCTTTCCCTCCTCCAGCCGTTCTTGGTTCTGACCTAACAGCCGCGCAGTCCGAAGCCTTAATGGTGGTCTTGGCAAAACACAAAGCCTGTTTCGATAGCTGTTCCCCTGTGTTGAGCCAAACTCCTGCGGCTACACACCGCATCGAAATCGATGGTTCCGCTATAATACGATGACGCCCCTATCCTGTATCGCCGTCGGAACGAAAGGTCATTGAACAACAGGTTGCTGACATGCTTGCGCGGAAGATAATACGACCTTCATCTAGCCCATGGGCTTCTCCCGTGGTCCTGGTAAGGAAACAAGATGGCTCCGTTCTCTTTTGCGTGGATTATGGAGTGCTCAATAAGATCACACGCAAGGACGTATATCCAATACTTCGAATTGACGACGCTTCGGACACACTGCAAGGGGCGGAGTATTTCTCCAGCCTTGATCTTCGATCTGGATATTGGGAAATTCCGATTAACGAGACTGACAAAGAAAAGACCGCATTCGCTACACCGGATGGCCTTTATGAATTTAACGTGATGCCTTTGGGCCTCTGTAATGCTCCTGCCACATTTGAGCGCATGATAGACTACGTACTTCGTGGTCTAAAATGGAAGACATGCCCCTGTTATCTGGACGATATTGTCATCTTTTCGTCTGACTTCAGCCAACATCTTCATCGATTAGACGAAGATCTCAAGTGCCTTGCGAATGCTGGTCTCCAGATCAATACAATATAATGCAAATTTGCAAGCACGACGATCAAAGTATTGAGTCACGTCGTCTCAAAAGATGGCATCCAGCCTGACCCCGAAACGATTAGTGCCGTTCTCCAGTTTCCTCGCCCCCAGCAACAGAAAGATCTACGTAGTTTCCTCGGCTTGGCGTCATATTTTCGTAGATTTATACGCAACTTCGCAGCAATAGCCACTCCTCTACACAAGCTACTGGTTACCGGTGCCTCTTTCACGTGGACTAGCGACTACGAGTCAGCTTTTCAAGCTCTTAAGCGGAATCTTACTTCCGGACCAGTGCTTCGCCACTTCGATAATCGATCCCCCACCATACTCCATACTGACGCAAGTGCACAAGGTATTGGCGCAGTACTTCTGCAGCGTAATACAGCATCTAAAGAGCAAGTCTTAGCATATGCCAGCCGAACACAGCGGAACTACACGATTACAGAGCAAGAGTGCCTGGCTATAGTTTGGTCGATTCAGAAATTTCGCCCATACCTTTACGGCCGCCACTTCACCATCGTCACCGACCATCATGCTCTGTGTTGGCTGTCATCAATGAAAAACATGTCAGGACGCTTAGGACGCTGGATACTCCGCTTGCGGGAATATGACTTCACTATAACGTACAAGTCGGGAAAACGCCATCATGATGCAGACGCATTGTCTCGCTGCCCACTCTCACTCTCTCCCGGTAGCGCACCATCGTCTTCCACACCACGTCATTCCGATGCTACGCCTGCCTCACACCAGCTCTCGATAACGCCCCTGGAACAAGTTACGCCTTCATCACGCTCTGATTTCGTCTCGCTTCAGCGGGCCGACTCCTGTCGAGCTCTCATGGATTGCCTTAGTGGGTTCGCCGAACCACCCAACAGCCGCTTGCGACGCCAAATTCGACAATTCCGCCTTCAAGGTGGCGTGCTACATCGCTACGTTTACCACCCAACAGGTCACTGGTGGGTCCCAGTTCTGCCTCGCTGCCTTCGCTTGCGGGTATTAGAGGCACTTCACGATGACGTGTCGCCTGGCCACTTAGGCTTCCACAAGACTTACGACCGCATAAAGACCCGCTGCTTCTGGCCTGGCCTATCCACAACGGTGGCCAAATACATTGCCTCTTGTGCGTCATGTCAGCACCGCAAACGCTCGACATCCCATCCTGCCGGTTTACTACAACCTCTCTCTTGCCCGAACACACCTTTTGGATTTGTTGGCATTGATTTATGTGGTCCCTTGCCGTTGACACCCTCCGGTCACCGTTGGATTGTCACTTCGGTCGACCATTTAACAAGATATGCCGAGACGGCCCCTCTGCGATACGGCACCGCTTCTGAGGTCGCCGACTTTTTCTTGCACGCTATCGTCTTGCACCACGGGGCTCCTCGCGTTCTTCTCAGTGACCGTGGCGAGGCGTTCATTTCACAAGGTCTCGAGGAAGTTCTTCGGGTCGCTAATACCTTCCTCAATTCTACTTCTACTTATCATCCGCAGACCAATGGCCTTACTGAGCGCTTCCACCGTACGCTGTCTGACATGATTTCCATGTACATCCGTCCTGACCACAGTGACTGGGATAAAATTCTTCCTTTTGTGACATTCGCATATAATACTGCTATTCAACGGACTACCGGCTACAGCCCTCGATTCCTTCTGTATGGACGATCTGCTTCCACCATATTCGACAGAGAACTCTTTTTCGCGCCTTCTTCGCCTAATGCGTCGCTTCCAGAAGATTTTGCTGCCGAGTTGCACATTGCCGTCAAATCGCCCGGCAAAGCACAGAAGCTACCCAAGCTGAGCGTAAGCGTTTCTGGGACAACAACCACCGTGACCTACGTTTTCACCCTGGAGACCAAGTCCTGCTTTGGATTCCGCTCCGCACCCCAGGCCTCTGTGAGAAGTTCCTTCCACGCTACATTGGCCCATACACCATTGTGCTGCAAACATCTGCAGCGAACTATCTCGTCCGCCCAGTACATGCCGTCACTGACCGGCGCCGCCGGAATGCCGAAATTGTTCACTTCTCGCGGATGAAGCCCTTCACTCCCCGTTAAGATAATCTCTAATCTGCGGCCAGGCTGGCCGATTCCATGACGGGTGGGGGAATTAATGTAAGTACTATTAACGCACTTCGTCGTTTTTATTTGTACATAGCCATCATCATCTTCCCTGTTCTTCTACTTCGCGCGTGAGTTGGGAGCGTTGCCTTTTTTGGAATAAACAGCGCTTGACAACTTGATCGGTCTCGGCATTATAATATATATATATATATATATATACACGCACACATAGACACACGCTCTTCTAAGCATAGAGTTTTCTGCAATATAATAGAGGGGACTCTGGCGCTGCAGTCGCTTACCCACTGTGGAAATGATGGGACGTGAATAGATTTGTCTGATCTTCGTGCTTGTGAATTTGGACGTTCTTATGACTTTGTATATTACGCTTTATGTGCCTTCATTTTATAAATATCACAGCACTCTATACTCATGGAAGTGCAGAAGACTCTGCAAACACGCTCAATCAGCACCAATTGCAACGATTTATCTTATCGATGTCGCCAAATTGAAAAGCACCAAGCTTCTCAAGGCACTGGAATGCCCGCGGTAAATTTATCAGGGCGTTTCACATCGCCTGTTAAAGGGAAGCTGAAAGGTTTTCCAGAAAAAATGAGTGAACATCTTTACATAATGGTTTTCAACCCTCCGAATTCGAATATCGTATCGAAATTGAGCGAAAAAAAGCGCGAAGATATTTTATTTCGACGAAAAGTGCAGCAGCGGACACGCCCAGCTCGCGCGTCTCGTTTCCACCTGTGATTGGTCGGTGCGCCTCGTGACGTCAACTCTAATAACCGACCGCTGCCGCTACACATGCAGCGCGGTGCCAGGTAGTTTCGTGCTGTTTTTCTGAGGCGGTAATGGAAAATTTAGAGAGACTGCGTTTTTCTGAGGAGTTTGGCATTACTCCCTACATGTACGAGCCGATTGCGAAGAGCCGGCCTCTCGAAGAAGCAAACTATGCTGGTGCGAGCAGTGCTTTCGACGCGAACGAAAGCAAAGTCTTGGGATCTCCTCGTGTTGGAAATGCTCTTTGGTGAGTATGTTTTTTGCGAAGCGATCTAGTGTTCTCGTCGATCTTTCGCCGGTCTAGTAAGCTCGTTTCCGGTCAAACAACTGTAGTGTTGTGTTCCTGCATGCCTCCTCGTGGAACGTCAGCGGGGATGCGATCGTCGGCATTTGTGCGCTGTCTATAGCTGTCGGCAATCTACAAAGACGGTTTAAACGCGTGAAAAGCTTCCCGGTTCATGCAGTACGTGTAGTGACCTTCATCTGTTGACTGCCACTCACGTTGACTACCATTCACGTTGATTACCACTCACGTTGACTACCACGCACGTTGACTACCACTCTACATACACGCAGACGCACCAACAAAGGAATACAGGGACGATCGAAGCAGATTACGATGGCACGCACGCAGAATCAAGCGTGGTCAGGCACGGTCGCGAACGCTGCAAAGGAACGAAACAGCAGAGTTGACGTCACAACACCGCGGTTTCCGGTCTCCGCTCCGCTCGCTCACTCAACGGGGGGCGGAGCTACAGCGCAATTTCAACCGACGATTACGTCGCTCCTAATTAAAAAAAAAAACAAATTTTACCTACATGGTTTATAAGGTTCCCGCATCCGTATATGAGCGTCTTATTGAATTCGACAGACCCTTCAGCTTCCCTTTATTTCGTGCGTCCGTGGGTTAGTGGTCTCAATATCAGGCGTTTGTGCTGGATGCCCTGTGTTCGGATCCTGCCGTCGGACAACTGTAATAAAATTATTTAATTCTTTTTTACACAGTACATTGTTGAAAATGACGAGTTTACAAAGCCGTTTGAAGCCATAACGGTGAACTTTGGGCAAATCGATGTAATTCCCATAATTCTCATGCTGGTACAACCACTCCCATTGCAGCTTCCGTACACACTAGCGCCAGAGTTCCCTCTGGTAATTATTCTATGAAATCCTATGCCTCTAAGCTCTCCAATCCCCTCTCTACCTTTACCAAGTGACTGGCTCCTCACACCTTGCGTACACGCACCTTTTCAATGCGCAAGCATTTCCACACCGAGCCAATGATAAAACCCGCCTGACTGTCACGTAAGACAAATCGCTATAAAAGTATTGAACAAAATAAATTCGAAAGGGTAAACGTTCGTGGGGTGGCATTCAAACCTACGACTCACCGCTCAGAAGCCGTGTGTCTTACCCACTGGGCTAAACACCAAGTTTTCTTGGCACTAAAGCGTCAACTGACCCACTGAGGGAAGAAGCTGGTGGTGTCTGTAGCGGCGCAAAGATTTCACCTCACTTCCCATCGGCTACAGCGCGCGAGGCGCTCCTGCGACGCTGGCTCGCACTGGCTGGTTCGAGCAGTACGTATCCCTATGAAGTTTGAAGCGCCTGCATCGTCGGCGGCAGTAGCGAATCATGGGTGGCATGCAGAGTTGAGACTGCGGGCTGCTGCTTGCTGGCTCGGGCAGCGCGGGCCGCTACGGAGTCTGAAGAATAGTACATTGCTGGCGGCTGCGAATCTCCGCAGTTGCGAAGCCTGGCCGTCCGCGCCCTTGCACCGCAGGCGAAGCAACGGAGGGGATTAACGCAGCAAAACGAGTGAAGAGGCTCGCAGCGATATATATAACGATAAATATATGCAATATTATAACGAATTAATGTGTTAACTCTGCAAATTACGCATTTTTTGGGCAGAGACAAGTCATTACAGCTTTCGCGTAACGACGCTGGTGTACTTGCCGAAGAATGCTTCTGCATTAAAATCCGCCTCCATTCTAAGCTCTGAAAGCAAGGATGTTGCCGACGTTAGGCGAGCCCCGCTGCCACAAGCCACGCACGTCATCGATGCACGCGCCTGTGCGGAAGTGAGGCATGCATCCTCATTCTTTTAGGACCTCCGACAAGCGCGACTGCACTATTGAACTAAGGAAATGTTTAAATTGCGCCGGAAGAATGAGTGAAGTACGATTCGCGCACACCCTACAGAGATGATGGCCTCGGATTATTATTCGAATGTACGAGAAAACCGAAATCCATAGCGTGGGAACTGAAACACTGCAGTCATTTGAGGTCTCTCTGAGTGTTCGTGGCCACAAAGTAACTGCACCGTCAGCACAACATGCATACTCACTTTGTAGGGGCCCTCCGCCTAGCGCAAGTTATTCTACTAATAGAATTTCTGAAAGTTAAATGCGCCAGAAAATTCGTAAAGTACGGCTTACGCATAACCTGCACACATGATAGCGTCGAATTGTAATTCTAACATTAATGTTGAGAAAACATAATTTTGTTAACCGGTAGCTGAAACACAAAGCCTTGCAGCTGTCGTTTGTTTTTGTATGAGCATCGCGCACGCGGCGACGGATAATCCCGACCAACTAAAGGCTAAAAGCTCCGCTATAAAAATAATTTATTATGAAAGTCATCAAACCGTAATTCTCGACATTTTATATCTACAGTTGAGACATGTTTTCCTCAAAAATTCAGCTCACAAAACAAATTACTTGCGAACACGCAGTGCCTAACCGCTCGATCAATGTCGACGGGACAGTATGAACTCAATAAAACGGGGCAATGCACAGGCAGCTCCCTTAACAGAACCTTCGCAATATCTCACAAAATAAAATATGCAGGTTCAACACACATGCGTGAGTCTATGTGAAGGGAAGCGTTAGTGCAGCTTTTGATCGCATCCTGTACAACTAGCAGCGGTGCGTGCTATTGTTTTTATTTCAACATATTTGGCGTACTACCTCATGCAATGTTTGTGTTAATTCCACAAAATGATCCTCAGTTTGGTGTCACGCAATTTTGGTATTTATGCGCTACACCGATAGCAAGCCATGCCGAAACAAAGATGCAAATCAGTGGATGCACGATGTGAGACGTTTGCGCAGCGATATTACAAGGGCGAAGACGCTGCGTGATATTTGTTGTGGGTAAAATGGCGATGACATGTGTATGCACAGAGCAGTACGACACATATCTTGCTACATCTAAAGATTATGTACTACTCGTGTCATAGCGCCGAGTACCCATTCTGGAAGGTGGCCAAGAACGGGCACACGCCTTGTGGCACATACCGAATTAACAAATCCGTGAAAATCAAGTATACCAAAATATTGCGCCTGTTACCCACCTGTCTCCTTTCACGACTCGATGTCCTTTAATAGACCAGTCAACTATGTTAAATAAATAGGCTTACTGAATATAACGTTCTATTAATAGGTCCATGTGATTTAGAGATACCTGTGAGCCGACATTATTTCTCAAATTTTATGCACAAGTTTACCTTTGTGCTAAGCAGAACAAAGGCGTGTCCACTTGGTCAGTCAGCGTGCGAGAATTATACAGACCCGTTTGGTGTTGGTAGCCTTATGGCGCACGTCGAACTTTCGTATATATATCCACAAGCATACTCGCCAAGATAATGACCCGCGCAGCAGCAGACAGCAGCCACTCCGAACCCGGGAATGTACATGCAAATAAATTTCGCTTTTAATTACCGCGCTTCTACTGCCCATTGTTCCCATGGTGGTTCAACGACCACGTCGATATATTGTGCTTTTGAAATTTTCACTATGAAAGTCGCTATGTAAAAAGAGGCGGTCATTTGAAAGAACCACGCGTGAGGAATAAAGAACGAACAAGTAGTGGCTAGAATACGCGCGCCAGAATAAATTTTGGTTGCTTTGGTTTTATCTTCGCACAAAAGAGGTTCTTGGCCTGTCACACTTCCCCGGACACTGAGCTCTCATTAGCCCCGTCCTTTGTCAGCCTTCGCTAAAGACAGACACATTAGCAATGACAGCGTAGTTTGCGAGAATGGACGCGCCAGTATTTAGCGAGAGCTACGTTGCGGCACCGTGCTTGCAGTGCTCTCGAACCCAGCCTTTAGCCTCTAAAGGAAAGATAAAAAATAAAGAGAATGTGCCCCGCTGGAGGAATATACTCCATGCTGTAGGAGAATAAATGATGTCATGTTCTTGTACAGCCAGCAGGCGAAGCAAATAATGGGATGCAATGAGGACAGGAGATTCTTGTATGTTTTTTTACAAGCGATGAGATGATCAAGCGAGCGCCACCAATACAGTCGAATCTCGCAGGCTAGGTCTTTCTGTACCTTTATTTTCGCCTTGCACTTCACCCAAACGAGAATAAAGTAATAGTACACTTTCAGAATAAATGTGACTACGGTTGCATAGGTTGTGCATGCGTGCACGAAAGAGTGAGTGAGTGAGTGAGTGAGTGAGTGAGTGAGTGAGTGAGTGAGTGAGTGAGTGAGTGAGTGAGTGAGTGAGTGAGTGAGTGAGTGAGTGAGTGAGTGAGTGAGTGAGTGAGTGAGTGAGTGAGTGAGTGAGTGAGTGAGTGAGTGAGTGAGTGAGTGAGTGAGTGAGTGAGTGAGTGAGTGAGTGAGTGAGTGAGTGAGTGAGTGAGTGAGTGAGTGAGTGAGTGAGTGAGTGAGTGAGTGAGTGAGTGAGTGAGTGAGTGAGTGAGTGAGTGAGTGAGTGAGTGAGTGAGTGAGTGAGTGAGTGAGTGCTTAGGTGTATGAAGGGGACGGCACGTTCACTTTCTGTTAAATGGCATTGCTTGAAATTAACATGGTCAGAGGCAACCTTAGACAGCTTGTACTCAGCGGTGCTGAAAACACTAACATTTATTCTGGCGAGTAGGACAATATTGCGTCTAAATGGCCTGTCCGCAACATCTGGTTTCTAGCATAATACTGCTTTTCGAAGTAGCCGATTTGTTACTGTGACATTTTCTCGGTAAGCATATGAAGAAGAATCGCAGATGTCCTGCAAATTGCAACTAGCAAATCCATGTCACAAACGAGCCTTCGCTATCTCAATTTTCAGAAGCCTGGAGCCATGAGAAGAAATAAATTGCGCTTTTAATTACCGCGTTTCTACTGCCCATCGATTCCATGGTGGTTCAACGACCGCGTCGATATATTGGGCTTTTGAAATTTCAGTATGAAATTCGTTGTGCACAAAGAGGCGGCCATGGGAAAGAACAATGCATGAGGAATAAAGAACGAACAAGTAGAGGCTACAATACGAGCGCTAAAAAAAATTTCGTTGCTTTGATTTTATCTTCGTACTAAACAGGTTCTTGGCCTATCACACTTCCTCTGACACCAAGCTCTCATTAGCCCCATCCTCTGTTAGCTTTGGCCAAAGACAGACATATTAGCACACATACATGTTAGCATACGCCCCAGTACAGGGTCACCCGCTCGCTCGTATTATTACCTAAGCAAATCGTATGGTTACCAAAGCAAACAAAAAGAATTATGCAGATCCAGCGCATGTATTGCAATCTATGTCAGGCGAAGCCGTTATTGAAATGTTATGCAACTAATTGAACAACGTGAAAAATTGATTTTATAAAACTTGTGATCCTATGCAATGTTTATCCACATCAACACCGGTCACAGCTTTAATGTAATTAAATTTTAGTTGCGCGTTTTGTGCAAGTTAATTTAATTCCACCCTAGAGATAATGTTACGGGAATTTTCATTTCTTCGTATAGTTGGGCAAGTAGGACAGGCGCATTCCGTTCTGCAAGCCAAGACGAGTGATTGAAGAGCTCCTAGAAACTTGCCGCCCATCACCAAGGGATATTCGGACGCTGCTCCGCCACTATAGAGGCAGCGAGACAAGGTAACAAGGGAGATCCACCAGCCGTCACGGCCATAAAGAGGGGTGGCAGCCATTTATAGGCATTTATCGATATTCACGTGCCTTATAACAGTACTTTCGATAAAAAGACACTGCCTTTACTACTATGTTCTCATAGCGTTTCTCTCTGTTACTACTGTGTTGTCATACCGTTTCTGTCTCTAATCTTCCTTTATTGGCTTATAGTGAGATATGACACAGAAACTTCCTAGTTGCATTCCGGACGTTGCCGTACGCTCCAAAAGTTGCGCCCTAATAAAGCGCCAGGATATCCGCAGAGCGACGATAGAGGATTATTTTATCGCGTGCAATTTAGGACGTAATACGGTTCCCTCTAGAGAGCGACTCTCAATAGGAATGCGGCGCCGTCATCGTGAGCAGGTGTGCCACAGAACGAACAGGGATGCACAGGGAGCCGTAGACTGACCTGAAGACGAAGGCCGTTGATCTAAGTGGGCGACGAGACGTGGCACCGATAATATGAAAGGAAAGAAGCAAAAACTATAAGTTATCGACGTAAATTGTTGGCATGGCGTTCCTAATGTAGTGTACATCACAAGTTTGAGCGAAACACAGAAGCCCTTGGCGCATGCGCATCTGTCACTGCGACTCTCTCAACACTTCGGAGAAACTGTAAGAAAACCTATTACGTTTGACGCCGCCTCCCTCTTAACCCCCATTCTACCAGCGTTCTTAGAGATAGAATACAATGATAAAAAAGCCGGCTTAGGAGGCTGCTTAAGGAGGAGAAACGTTTCCTTTTATTTTAAAACAAAAACGAAGTCCATAGCCAAGGTGCAGGTTGCAGCAGCTGTTGTGGGATTTCATATTGCGCCTTCCAATTATCGATACAGAAAAAGCATCAGTACGTATATTTGTTTGTTTTTTCCTGGTGGGAAACACAGCGAAAAGTAAGACAGAAGTTCAGACTTATTTTGGGGGATTTGGAAATGTTGTCATGAGAAACAGTTTTGTCGAAGCGGCCGTAAGCTTTGCTTCTAGGACATAACAAATGTTTCCTTGATGTCATTAGTCGTCTTGTCGTCCCAGCAAGGTTTGTTCTTTCGTGTAGCGCCTATCATATATTTCTTTCGTGAGCCGGACATTTTGCTGCACGACCTTTTCGGTCATTGGAAGAAAAAACGACATTTTCATTTCGTGTTTCCAGGCATTCTCTTTTTTTTTCTTTGTTCGTATATTTATTGGCAAACTCTTCCTGCAAGCATGCGTGAAAAAATTCTTTTCCTTGCCCTTCTCGTTTTAACATGACGTCGTAGCCAATTGTCAATTCCTTCTCTTATGTTTTGCTCTCATCTTTTCTCAATCTGCGATAGAAGTTTTTCTACGTCCTCAATGTTCGCTTCGATGCCCGCAAGTTTCACTGTCTTTCGCATGCAAAAGTTTGAAACTCTTTCATTGGTCGGATTAAACGATTGAAAACATTCTCTACATGATACCCTCTAGCTCTACTCTATAGTAGACAAAAGATCGGTAAACCAATCACAGCAAAGAAGACTCCAGGACCTGATTGTCGAGCTTGGTGGACAGAGAACGCTGGTAGAACCCTGTCGTACGTAGTTCTTTAATTTAAGTGAACTGTGCTAGCGTTCTTGAATCTGCACATTACATTATATCGTGTGCTCGCTCTCATAGTCTTGTAACACCTTACTCTGTGCCTTCTTACGACCCCTTGCCCCCACAGCGCCTGTGCGGTCACTAACCAGAAGGGACGTATACTCAATTTCATACATATCAGGCGATGGTATGAAGGCTAGAAAGATTTCTCGCACTGCTTGCATTCGCTACCATATATAGCTCGTCACACGGAACAGAGAGGTATAAATATGTGTCTTGCAATACACTGGCAGCATTAAGTACCATACTTATTCCATGCCTAAAAATGAGACCTATTTATTGCATCGAATGCATTGCACTTCCAAAAATCCGGCATCGGCGTCCAGCGTCCAGCGTCCATCGTCAGACGTAGCTTAAGCGAAATGATATTCGTACCGAATTCCGAACCACGCATACCCAATCGCTATCTTACCACCAAGTTTGCTCATACCTTGTCTTTGATTCTTTACAAAGTTATTCCTAGGAATCTTGGGAACTGCTGCTCACAAACAAATGTAACGAAAAAAAAACGACAACGAACATACTTTATGTTAGTTCTTGTAAGATTGAAATATTAAATGTGCTAAACAATAACAGGAGATCGACCCTTGCAAGAGGCCGCGTTTACCAGAAAGCTTGCCTTCATACAAAGCGTTCGCCGCCAGCGTTTCCCGGTAAACGTTACGGTTACATAAGCTGCAGTTGCCAGGGAACATCAAAAACAGAAAGGGGTCTTTGAACGCAGTCGCGTTCTACTCTTAAGAGAGAAGCTTAAGCATCCTCCAAGGTTTTTTTTTCTATTTACGACCGAACGAGCGGAGCGACAGATTTCTGTGACCACCAGTCACAGCGTATTCCTTGCGGTCTGGACCAACACTTAATTGTGGCTGTGAAGCGTTGTAAGTTGAACGTATTGACAAATTGTAGCGCTCGTCTGTCGTCACGTATCTTCTGTCTGTTTATGTTTTCTCTGAATTGCAACTTTCCAATATACCAGAGCACAACACTTCGCGTACTCGAAGCGCCAAGGTGTAAGATGCCCAAGTAGCACGTGATTCGACGTCCACAGGTTGTAGTGTTGATAGGTGAAATATAGTGGTTGCGCAGAAATTGTCCCAGCGCAAGCATAATCGAGGAGCGAAAGGCGCAGAGCGAGGCTTCTGTGGCCACACTAGCGTATAAATTCCACGGCATTGCCCGCAATGTCTCAAACGGAGTACAGTCAAACACCTTTATAACGAAGTGCTTGGGTGCTCCGAAATAATTTGTTATACGGACCACTTTGTTGTAGAAGTCGCGCACCCGGCCACTCACAATAGAAGTGGGCCAGAATAATTCCTTCTTTATACAGGTCATTTAGTTGTAGAGGCCTTGGTTGTAGAGGCGCTTGACTTCCTATAGTTAGTCCGACCCGTTGTCACTTCCCCTTTACTCGTTACAGCGCACGTATGGTCGACGGTAAAGCTCTCGAAGCGTCACCTTGGAGAAGTGGTCTACTGCAGGGATTTATTGGACTCCTAACCTGCCTACCGCTCATGAGCTAACGACAGCGACAGCTGTCTCTAAGACGTCTCACGCTTTCGGGCAACGAATGTTATAGGGAAACGCCAATACGTTGTCAAATAATTTTTGGACTACTCACGTACACAGTGGTTCCAAAACTGAGGGTGACCTCTGCACGAGACATGAAACTGACCACGACGGGCAAGCGCACCATGACGATTTGCATTTAACATGTGCTCTGCCGCTGCATTTGGGAATACGGGAGCTACACTTTATGAAGCCTGCACTATATAATCGTCAAAAGAGAGGTTTCTTGATTCGACACCATTAAAAATAATCTGAATTATATTATAACAGAAATGTTTAGCAGTATTAGTATTTTATTAGTCGACTGTGCATTTCGCCTTGTTGTGGGAGTAGTATCCGCCCCTTCGAATAATCCACCTCAAAGACTCCAATTACGCTATATGCCACAAGCTATTAAAATAGTTCTGTGCGATCCAAGAAGAAAGAAAAATACCGTGTGTATATATATATATATATATATATATATATATATATATATATATATGGATTGTGACGAAGAAGATCGGCAGGCTGAAAAGCCCCGTTGCCATCGCGTGGCCCGTACCCAGTTTGTTCGCTGGCTGCGCCCTACCTGCTGGTGCTGAGTTTGCCGCTGCTGCTCTACGAGCCGAATAAACCCCATTTACAATATATATATATATATATATATATATATATATATATATATATATATATATATATATATATATATATGCAGAAACAACGTAAAAGTGCACAACGTTACGAAATGGTGAACGGCTCCTGTGTCAGCTGGGTAACGTAATTTTAAGGCAACACAGCATAAGAAACTGCAGGCAAGGCTGTGCCTGATTATAGGCCGTAGATGTCCATGGCGCTGAAAAGAAAATAACGAAATGATTGCGCGTGGTCTATCGGAGCGAAAGTTAGCTAAGTAATTTCCTTCCTCCTGCAAGTGACATTGTAGAGAAAGGTCAAGTTCTCTGTTTGCAACTTTCTTTTCAAGAGGTGCAGCAACCCACAGACACATATTGCAGCAGCTGCTACGAGCTTCCATACTGCCCGTTCCAACTATCGCTCTAAAAACTTCTCGAAGACGGATTGGGAGTCGTGCCTAGATATAGCGACTGCTGTTTAATCAAGCACGCTCTCTTTCCTAACGCCTTGAGTATCGGAAGTGGCATGTGCCAGTGCGCTAACCAAATGGGAGCGCAGCGACAAATTCTGCGAGGGTAGTTTCTGGAGCCTGTACAGTGGGAAGAAAAAAAAACTTTGGCAATGTCCAAAAAGTGCGTAAAGGTTTCTTCTTTCACTTCGTCGTGTAGAAAAGTAGCGCCGTTTCTTTTTCGCCGCTGTCCTAAGCAACACGGCGAATAAAGTGGTAACTCGAGCAGGGAACAGTGATTTGGATTGCTGCCGAAGCACGTGTATAAATGCGTGAAACAGTAGCTGTGAGTGTACTGCTTATTCAAGTAACAGGGAATAGACGGAGCCCATATTGTACGCCAACGTGTTTTGTCGTGGGCGTTCCATGCTACTTGCGCTCTTTCTTAAAATCTAAATCATGTTTCAGTTTCTTTATCTCAAGTGGCTGGTCTTAGACTGTGTGCCTAAACAATTTCTTTTAATCAGATACAGATATAAAATCTAGTCTATCGAGTCAATAACAAAGGCTATACCGCACTAGCTTCCTCAGGTGAACCCAGGTGTCCTAGTGTACTCTTCTCGCTCTGTGCTCTTTGGCAATATAACGTTTCCCTGTATTTATCATCAATTCAAGTGTGCCAGCCGCGCTAAAATACTTGTCATTGCGTATTAAAATTCCTTTCTGTGGCTCACGTAACTTCCCACTTTCTGAAAGATAACGAAAGTTCCGGGATAACCGGCGACGAAGGTTAGTAACATTCCTCATATCGTCAAGTAAATAAACCTCTTAAAATTTCCACGGAGACGTTTTGGATATGTCGTCCAGTTATGTCCGTTCCACTGCTATGAGGTACGTGACGACAGCCATTACTTCACCAATATTTACATATTTGGAATTGAGGTTGTCGCAGAACGCGGGTTTTCAACGTCATTATCGCGTTTAGCTTTTTTCTTACAGACCGTTTATCCGGGCGAGGAGCAAAGGTCTGGAAACGTGCGCGCGGCAGGCCTTTCTTCCTCTCGGACTTGTGCAAGCCTGCGCGGTGCTGCTTGAATGCGTTGCCATCGCGTGCTGCAGAACAATTCCGAAATGTTTTAACTCATTCAAGGAAACGCTTACAGGATGTCTGGTCACACAAGGTCGTCGGGAAACAACTGCGAAACCTGTGGATGCCGCAGTAACTACAGCATATCCATATGTCTCCTTGCTGTAGAAGCATGTGGCGTGCACATGGGGCCGCGATGTCTCTACGTGTTGTGAACTATTCTGGCTATATCGGTTTATACTCGACGAAGAGCAGCGGCATCTCTAGCTTCCCAGCGTGAATTGAAAAATCTCTTCGCTACGCGATCGTTTGGCGAGGGAACTTGCATATAAATGGCCCCTGTAAGGGCAAATAAATGCAACCCCGAAAGATGTAAGCACAAACTGTTGAAATATTTGCGTCAACCACCGGTATGGCCCTCGTGCATTTCAGGTCTACTGTGGTATATCTACGTTGGGCCTCCTTTATAAGGCTGATGATGTGGCTCAACGCAGCGATTACTACTGTTGGGAAGCCAACATGATGCATAATCGTGCTACCACGCCCAGATTCCTAAACTTCTATAATACATAAACTTTGTACTCTAGCATCACTTCTTTGTGCTGTAAGGAAGTGAAATCCAAATTGGTGGACCTCTAAAAAAAATTGACGCTTATTTGTGAGAGCACAGTTTTCGTAAAACGGGTGAGTGCGAAGAAAAGGATGGTCCAAACAAGACCAAAAATAAAAATCTGTTTTCGTCTTCTTGCGGCACATACAATATAAATCGCCTTTGTCCAGAGTGGTCAATTGGCCGATTTTGCCGCCATCTTTCGCTAAAGCTAAGAACAACTGGCGAACACTGCAGTGAGACCTCTCATAATCATGGAGCATGCTCTGTTTATGTGCTGAGAACGAACAGCTCTATAGTGCAGCATTTGCTACTAAGAAGCTGCTTAGGACGCTTGAACAATCCATGGCCGGCCACTCGAACACTATAGACAAGTGCGTTTCACGCTTTATGGCACGATGAAACTACTTACTAAAACTGTTTTATTCGTGAGCAAAAAACGTGCCCAACGAACGAGGTAGTCGCGCATGGTGTCTCTAGATAACAATTTTAACCTTGTCGGAGTAAACAGCAAAACTTATTCCGTAGCAGAGTAGCAACTACGCTGTTACAATATCATCAAGTATGTTTCTTAACTACTCGTTGCTCTAAACCACAGCTTAGAATTACAAGGAGAATGGAGCAATAAGGACAAACTAATAAAACTATCTTTCCAAAATAAACTGATCTCAGTGGTTGGCTGTACATACGAACACCCGTGCGCACATAGCGACGGGTGCTCCGTCCACCTTTCCAACGGGTGAAAGTCACGCCACGCTGCGTTAAATCACTTCAGTAGGCCTAACAGAACCGTTTGCAACGTACAAGACGCCAGGTCATTCTAAGTAGACCATGCGAACCCAAAAACAAGAACCAGCATTATGTCTGGCATACAAACTGAACATTCGCCTAAGCAAGCATCGCGACGAAAGCAGGCAGTTCATAGATAGCGCCATTGCCTACGCAATGTCGCAGTGCCCATGGAAAAAAAAGCAATTATACAGACACTGGTTGTGCGTTCAAGCCAGGGACGTGTCGTCCATGCATCGACAGCGCATGCACGAAGCGCGCGAGGTTGGAGGTTGGCGTGAATTGCTGGGGGAGCGAGGGCGAGAAGTTAGAGCGAGAAGGCTAGTGTCTTGTTATTTTGTGGCATCATTATATCATCATAGAAAGTCATGCAAATTATGCCATTAGAGCTCGCTATACACTTGCGAAAAAGCTTCGCTCCGAGAGTGCGAATGGTGACCGCGATAGCAAGCGCGTTATTATGTGTCTCGGGGACGCAGCATTAGTACAGTATCAGTTGCAGAAAGCATTTGCAGTACCACTGCGAGAACTAGAGAAAAAAGAGGAGTACTATACCACACTTTTCGCAACGCTCCCCTAAATGGGAGTACGGTGAGCTGGACAGGGCACACTTATGTTCCCCTAATCATACATTGACGCTGTTGCCACAACGCTGCGATTTTCCACATGTCCCGCCTCAATCCATTCACTGGTCAATCGCGTATCTTTTTTTGTGTGTGTGGCCAGGTTGGCCACTCCTCTGAGGTGAGGAAACAATGTGAATAGTTCTGGCACACCTCGTCCACTTGGAAGGAAGTGAATGTGTCGTTTGTCGACTTGACAGAATTCGAAAGTTGATAACTCAAAGGGGCCATTCATGGCACGATCGTCCAGCTGTTCTCAATCTATCGGGGTAACCAAGAGTACAGAGCCCAATATTGTTACACAGCCAATAAATCTGTACTCTTGGCTAACATTTCACCTCTATGTTTCAATTTCAAATTGCTGCCTCTGGCATTAATCACAGACATACACATGTGGTTCATTCTATGCACAGCCTCAGTATAACTCGTTGTAACTCATAGCATGCCTACTCTCGATTATAACTTGCAAATGTTTTAGAAAAGAGGTATTAAGAAAAGTGAGCAACGATAAAGGATTACGAGGAACCCAAGCATGAGCTTAGCATCTTTATCAGAAATATTTATATTTGCGGGTGCCGACAGAGGATAGCGATGACGTGACGAAGCGCGCTACACCGTAGAAATATTTCAAACATTTCTATTCCAATTTTGCAAGCACTCATCCATGATTGGTCAAAAACATTTTAGGCCTACCCCACTTCGCGTGGCTTTCACGTAACGTCATGAAAACCGCGATAGCTTCTCATCGCATATTTATTTATTTATTTATTTATTTATACACATACCTCACAGGCTCCAACTGGAGTATTGCGTGAGGGGGGTAAGAGAAACAACATATAGCGAAAACAGGAGCAAAGACATAGCTAACAACAAATCAAAGAATTAAAAGAAACAGAAAAATTGAATCGAAAGACGCCGAACAACATCAAGCAAACGAAGAATACTATAGCGAAAACAGGAGCAAAAACATAGCTAACAACAAATCAAAGAATTAAAAGAAACAGAAAAATTGAATCGAAAGACGCCGAACAACATCAAGCAAACGAAGAAGAACAACACTCTGGACGATCAGAAACGCGCATGGCTCATCGAATTCCTGCAAAGAACTGCAAACGCATGTATATTTATAAAGTGCTTGCACGGATAGAGAATAACAGTCAAGTCACATGGTGAAAATGAAACGTGTGCGCATAACTACGGAATCAATTTTTTTAATGTTTCTCTAAACGTGTCCAGATTATTAATTTCAACAATGTGGCTTGGAAGATCGTTCCAAGCCGCTATTGCCAGAGGCAATGCAGATTTGTTAAATGCATTTGTGTGGCCAAAAACACGTGTGAAACTGTGTGCGTTATATAAGCGGCGAGATGTGCGAAATGGGCGGGAAAGGGGTAATGTAGTTCGGTGTTGACTGTGAGTGATCTTGTGCAGTAAGCAAAGCAGAGCTATCGTCCTTCTAGATTCAAGAGATGGGAGTGATAGTGATTTCTTTATAGCAGTTACGCTAGAATGCCTACTGTAATCTTTCGCGATGAAACGCGCAGCACGGTTTTGAACAGATTCGAGAGAATTTATTAAATATTCCTGATGTGGCGACCAGATGGCGGAAGCGAATTCGAGCTGAGGACGAACAAAGGTTCTGTACGCGATTTCACGAGTGGCTGGAGGGGCTTCACGTAGGTTTCGTTTTAGGTAACCAAGTGTGCTAGATGCTTTTGCTGTAACATGTTTTATATGCGCCTTCCATGATAAGTTTGTTGTAATATGAATACCGAGATATTTGTACAAGGGGGTGGCAGTGACAGCAATGTTATTAAGTGAGTAAGTGTAATGAGAGTTAGTTTTCTTTCGGCTGACAGTCATTAATTTGCATTTTTCAGTATTGAGTGACATTTGCCATAGCGTGCACCAATTCGTAATCTTATCTAGATCTTTTTGAAGAGCGATGTGGTCGTCGGGTGTCTTAATTTGTCGATAAACTACGCAATCGTCAGCAAATAATCTGATTGCTGATGTTATGTTGGATGGCAAATCATTTATGTAGATGAGAAACAATAGCGGACCCAGCACGCTACCTTGAGGTACACCAGATGACACATCGGCCAAGGAAGAAGAATGATTGTCAGTGAACGTAAACTGCTTGCGGTATGTGAGAAAGTTCCTTATCCACGATATTGTAAGGCTGTCTAAATGTAATGATGATAATTTGGCTATTAATCTAGAGTGGGGAACGCGATCAAAGGCTTTGGCAAAGTCAATAAAGATACTATCAATCTGGAAACCATTGTCTATGTATGTGAATAGCTCGTTAGTGAATTCGATTAGTTGAGTCTCACAGGAAAGTCCTTTCCTAAAACCGTGTTGCTTCGGATAGAAGAAATTGTTAGCTTCTAAGTGCTGCATAATATTTGATGCTATAACATGCTCTAGTAATTTACATGGAATGCTTGTTAATGATATGGGTCGGTAATTACTTATCTTACTTTTATCGCCCGACTTAAAGACGGGAATGATTTTCCCGATTTTCCAGTCACATGGTAGTTCCCCTGTGGATAAGGATTGCTCAAAAATGCGTAATAGAATGGGGGCCGTATATGCGGATGTATGCTTCAAAATTTTATTATTTATACCATCAACGCCGGCTGAGGTAGAGACCTTTAGTTTCTTAATTAGGGATGAGATACCGGAGGCATCAATCTTTATTGGTGCCATATACCTGTAGTTTACGTCTGCGATTGCGGGAATGGTAGAGTAATCCTCACGTGTAAACATCGAGATAAAAAAGTTATTAAAAGCAACTGAGGGTTCTTCTGAAATAGGTGCTCCGGTATTGTCTTGGAGTGAAATTCGGCTCGAGTCTTTTCGAGGGGAAATCACTGCCCAGAATTTTTTAGGGTTATTTTGCATCATGGATTGAAGGTCATGTGAAAAGAATTTGTGCTTAGCGCTACGAATGTTACAGAAATATTCTTTTTCGGACTCTTTATGTTTTAACCACGCCACTGCGGTTCCTTGCCGCTTAGCAATTCTGAACAGGCGTTTCTTTTTATTTTTTAATGAGCGTAGCATCCTGTGATACCATGGTTTTGAACTATTTACCCGGAAATCAATTAGTGGAATATGAGCATGTGTAAGCTGCATTAGTGTTTCCTTAAAGAGCTTCCAGTTTTCCTCAACAGATCGGGAAACAAAATTACGTAAGAACGAGCTGTAGAAATTCTCCAAACCTATGTTGATGGCAGTGAAATCAGCCTTCTTATAATTAAATATGCGCTTAGGTGTCGCAGTGCGTTTGTATAAGGGTAGTTCTATTGTAAGGTTAACGAGTAGATGATCACTAAAGCCAGGCATCAAAGAAACTGATGCAACTGTTTCAGGGATGGATGTGAAAACGAGGTCAAGAACATTATTGCCACGGGTGGGTTTCTGAATCATTTGCACTAGTGAAAAGTCTAGTGCAAGCGCTACAAAATCGCTGGAGTGTTGGCAGGGTGACGTTAGGTTAGCCCAGTCGATTTCTGGGTAATTAAAATCACCAAATAGGAATATGTTAGCTTTAGGAAATTTCGTAGTAATTTCGCAAAGATTTTCATACAAATAAGACGTGAACATTTCTGTACTGTCTGGTGGTCGATAACATATTCCAAATACGTTCTTTGAATACGAAGATGGAATGCAGACCCAGGTTATTTCAAGTGGGCTTGAAATTTCAAGTGGAAAGGCAGTAATGTCTTTTTTTACGGCTATCAATACCCCGCCGCCCCTTCTTCCGTCCCTGTCTTTGCGATAGATGCTGTAGTTAGCTGATGGTTGTAGGACTTCGTCATCAGCGATATCGGAGTGGAGCCATGTTTCTGTGACTAATAGAATATCACAATCGCTGTTTTCTAGATGCGAGCAAACTTCGACACGTTTCGGGAGTAAACTGCGTATATTCGTGAACGATATCGAAATCTGCGCTACATCATTATGGACACTTGGATTAGGAGGTGGATCACAATCAGATGAAACTGCCGGTCTTTGAAACTGCTATCTAGATGATTGAATAACACTGTCAGTGTCAGCGCAGTAAGTGAACACGGTATTTTCTATGCGCAGTTTATCCACGGCTAGTTTAAACGGCACATTTTTTGACTTCGCAAATTCTATTAACTTTCTTCTGGCTGCTCGTGTTTGCAATGAAAAGTCTTCGCGCGCAGCAAAATTTGTATTCTTGAACTTATAACCTTTTTCTATTACTCTTTGCTTATCCTTGAAGAAGGTGAATTTAGTAATAATCGGTCTACATTTACCCACTTGGTATTTGCCAAGACGATGCGCACGGTCGAGTTGCGAAGATTCGATTGTAATGCCAAGCTCTTTTGAACAAATATCAATGACTCTGCCTTCTGACGCTCACCATGTTTCATTGGAATCATCGGGGATGCCAAAAAAGAGGAGATTACATCGCCTTAGCCGATTTTCCGTGTCATCGCATCTTGATTCAATAGTCTTAATTTGCTCAGATATTGAATTAATAGCTTCAGGCGAGCGGAGTGGCAATGTACTTTGGTTTTTTTTCAGCGATGATGTGTCAACCTCAAGAACACGTATTCTTGAAGATAGCTGTTGCAGTTCCTCGTTGACAGATGCTTGCCAGTGCTTAAGTGCGCGTAAATCACTACGCATATCTGCCTGCCCGCTTTCAATCCGTTTTACGGTTTCCAAAACCGTAGTTAACATTTCTTCGGTAGAAGGTCCTGGATTTTTGTCTCGACATCGCCAGATAGAAGCAGAGCCATCATTTTAACACACATTGCTACACAGCTGCTACAACGCTTACACAACTTAGAGAGCTCAGTGGGGCACAACACCACGAATAGGCAACGGTTGCTACTCCGAACGGAAAAACAATCAAGGTATCTAACCTGAAACATTATTAAGGGTGAGTGCGCCATTCCTGCAGCGGTGTTGTGCCCCAGTGAAGTGGTTGCCGAGGAATCCTTATGTAGACTGAGGCCACGATTGATAGCGGAAGCGGTAGATGTAGATACAGGTTGCCAGCTGACGTGGGAAGTCCGGCCAAAAACCACTGGTGGCGTCCAATCGTCGAAAAGATCCGGGGGAGGCCAGCTTGTTGATGCATCCGCAGTGCATGCAGTAGCAGTCATTGAAGCTGCCGGGCACGCAGCCACGGGCACAATCGTCAGCATGGCCACCTGAAACATTATTAAGGGTGAGTGCGCCATTCCTGCAGCGGTGTTGTGCCCCAGTGAAGTGGTTGCCGAGGAATCCTTATGTAGACTGAGGCCACGATTGATAGCGGAAGCGGTAGATGTAGATACAGGTTCCCAGCTGACGTGGGAAGTCCGGCCAAAAACCACTGGTGGCGTCCAATCGTCGAAAAGATCCGGGGGAGGCCAGCTTGTTGATGCATCCGCAGTGCATGCAGTAGCAGTCATTGAAGCTGCCGGGCACGCAGCCACGGGCACAATCGTCAGCATGGCCACCTGAAACATTATTAAGGGTGAGTGCGCCATTCCTGCAGCGGTGTTGTGCCCGCTGCAGGAATGGCGGGCACAACACCTCGTACATACTGATTATGCATGAATAGACCGCACAAAAAGATAATTATTTCGGATTCAACGTCTTTTCGCCATTAGCCCTCTTTTATTGGTCAAATGTTTTGGGGCTGCGCCCTCTTCATCTGTAGGTCATGCGACGTGACCAAACTGCTAAAGCTCACCGCGTCAAAGTGACGTGCATGCGTTAAAGATGCGCCAATATGCCGAGCAAAAGTGATGTTTTCTTTTTCTGAACAGCAGAGACTGCCCCGTAAAGAAAGAAATAGAAAATCGCTGTCCACCGATCACTCAGGCACTGGCTACATGGAGCTGCCTGAGAGCATGGATTTATTAGCATATAACAAATATTTTTACGTTGCAGTGTGACGGTATGGAGCCCTTTCGGCACGTTGCTCTGGCAGCTCTGCTTTGCTGAGCATCCGGTTTAGGGCTTTCTTAGTCTTTCGTTGCACGTCGCCGCGATTTGCGACCAGACACCGCGAGCTAAGTGAGGGAAAGCGGACCAATCACACACACAGGAACTACCCCCCTATTCCGGTTATATTTTTTCACTGCGTTGGTTCGGCCCCATCGAAACCATCTCCACTTAAGCGTGCTCCTTGCCTCTTGTCATTCAATTAGACTCAATGTACGCAATGTAATCCGCTTTCAAAGGAGACAAAAGTGACCTCCTTCAAACAACTCTACGGGTTAGCGGCGGAGGTTACGTATATTTGACGTCAGAGGTTTGGAATAAAAACATTTTGGATTAGTTATTGGTTACAGTGCCCGAAGTTAGCGTCCTTGAAATGTTCATGCCGAGGTATTTATATGATTCAACGTTGTGATATTTCAGAGCCATAGATCTTGTGATGCGCTGATTTGGTGATGCTGTCTACCATTAAAGGCAACTGTCGATGTTTTTTTTAAGACATTTGTGTAAAACAGTGTGAAAAAACTCTCCGGCAGGACCCATCTCACGATGAATGTCGACGTTAACGCTGTAAGCATTGAAGTATTGTGACGATGAACGGTAGCGACAACGCCGAAACGTATGCTGTGCGCCTCGCCTCCTCTCTAGTGCTTCACACTGCAGCAGATACATGCCTCCTCCTGTTGCGAAAATTTGCTCCGGTATCTTTTTTTTTCCTTCTTCCCGTTTTTCAGATTTTTGCTTTCGACCAGCTCTAGCCTCAAATAGCAAGGCAAAGAACTTTGTGTTATCTTACAGATTTTTCCTTCTCACTGCACACGCTGTGCCATCTAGTGGTGACGTATCAAAATATACACGCATTCACAAAAGATCGTGACGACCTTTTCATATCCAACAAACAAAAACCCTTAGATCTATGATTTAAAATTTATTGGGAAGCAACAGAGAAAGAAAAATAGTGAATATTCAAAGTACTCCTGCATCCGAGGCCATACCGGAAGACGAACAGCCCTGGAAGTACTTTTAAAAACATATGTAAAAAAAACATCTTTTTTTGAACAAACACGCAATGTTTTTGCCGCTAACAAACTTACCGCATATATAAGGCTTGTTTTATGCCACTCGAATGCCTGAAATTTTGCTGCCGCCCGCGCATCGCATCTGCGTTTGCTTAGAACACCGTGCGAGGAGTTAAAGCGCTACGCTGTACCTGGTACCATTAATACACTGTTACGACGCCGACATCGTGATGGTGATGGCGTGATGACGACGCCACGACAACAATGGCATGACAAGCGTCATATGATGAATACCGGCTGACGACAAAGAGAATAATTGGACTGCGTGCATCTTGTTACCCTATGCGCGAAATAAATGAGTGAAAAACAGAGAATACACGAGTCCACGAGGACATCCATGAGGCACGAGCTCTCTGAAAAATTTCGCAGCCTCAAGAAGTAAATAAAGAGGAAGTGCGACGAAATCTTGCTATGGGTAATTTTTTTATAAATGAGTAGTATACGGGTTGGGCCACGTAACTTGAGCTAAACTTGAAAGGTATGCAAGTGCCACTTAGCTGGATAGAATCAAGGTAATGTTCTTTGCCATCGATTGGAGATACTAGGGGTATTTTTGTACTCCGCCTAATTACATAATGTCTTATTTAATTGATAAACTTCTCAAATATAAGAATTAGATGAAAAGTGCCAATGAGAAAATTGTAGAGCAGCATGAAAAACTCCAGATACATGTTTCAAAACACAGTTATTTCAATACACGCTTGTTCAAATAGAAGTCTTGCGGTCGCTGTGAACAGACAGAGTGCACGTCTGCGTTGGCTGCTGTCTAGCATGCTGATATTATTTCATTCGTTGCTTTTGTTATCCCTATACGTCGGCACTTGCGGTGTATGGTGCACTTCATAATAAAGCCATTTGTTTGGCAGTCCCGCTGAGTTGTTCGATAAGATTTTTGTACACACACGGAACTTTTCAAATTGAGATGGCATACAAGACAATTACTCTTTAGCCTTAGAGCGCGCAGTGCAAAATTTCGAATCTTGTACATATATACCATCTTTTTACAACTGCCTTTTGGTTATAATGAAACCCATATGGTATTTTTTGTCGCGAATTTTATGTGGATAGAGCTTTTCTAGATGGGTTCCACAAATACAAATTTACGATCAGCCATACGCATTTTCACGGTGCCATCGGGTATGTCTTATAGGTTGACAACTCCATGTTCAGGAAGCAGTAAAATATTGGAACAAAATATGCATACTAATATAAACGTGTCCAACGAACACATTACACATTCTGCACTGGCTTAAGATTAGGACTCATACCTTCCCAAAAACATTTCCTTGTGAAACAGGTAGCGGGCTAGTATTCTTGGGCGTCGTCATGTCAAGTTGTCTTCCAGAGTCATTTCAGCTCTCCGGAACCTATTCACACGTGTGCTTGTTTATTATTCTCCGGTGACCGCTCTTCACCGGCTCACAAATACTAAACGCTATGGCTCAGTGCAATACGCGCCTGCATGATTTAGAACTTACGCGAATGTTATCGTTATTGTGTATGTCCTCGGCGAACCTTGCATTGTCAGATTGCATGCGTGACCTGAATTGTGTTATACGCTCTGTGTCTCAGCCCACTGAAAGGGCAAATCTGTAAGCCACCATACTCTATGACGTGTCACAGAAGAAACACAGAAAAATAATCGTGCTTGTTCGAAAATTGAACATGAAACCAACGGCTTACAGGAGTATGAAGCCAAATAAGAGGCTTAGACGGCAACGAGTTGGAAAAACTCAGACGGCAGCTATAGCGCAGCCCCTCCATATTCCAACGTCTTCTTTCTTTGCCGATACTTGCTGGCTGCGTTTAACTTCACCTTTTTCTACATTATGCCCCGCCCAAGCAGTAGTGGGCATCTTTAGTTGATGCGGGACTTCAACTGGCCTTTTGAGTACTTTTCCGTATTGGGTTTTGATGGAGGAAGCCCGCACCAATCTATCGTGGCCGGGACATAATTGGAATACACGCTTCAGGGGCCAGAAACATCGGTTCTTTCTTTCCAGTAAATCGACATCCACTTTCCCGCTTTGGTTACATCTTTATAAGTATGATGCAAATATCGTAATTCCAGGGCACATTTCTTTTTCCATATTTACCATCGTTTCACAGGTGATCAATAAGCGTTTGATGGTGCAGAAACAGTCGGATATGATGTCTTCGAGTTGCCTGCGGCCAGTTCAAGTTCCTTCAGAGAGAAAGGTCAGGGTTGGTGAGGACCGAATTCCTAACTAGAATGTGGGCTGGACATATTTAGAGCAGTTATAATGCTTGTGAATATGCATAAGTCAAGATGTGGGAGTTGGACGTGGCCTTCACTTGTAGGCGTAAAGTTCTCCACCCTTCACCTCTGTTTTCTCCTCCGAGTTTGGTCAGCTGACGCATCGTGAATCTTTGGTCATCCTGCGATAACCAACTTCGGCGCACTACTCCGTGAAGGTCACTTCCAGTTGCTTCAGTCAGCATCTCATGTGATTCCCAACTACCACAGCCTGTGTAATTTACGCTTGGAAGTTGCAGTAACAGGCGAGAGCATGCCAAGTGCATATTGAATGTCTGGTGATGTTCTTAGTAAGGTGCGCTTCGTGTACTTCGTGATAAAAGCTAGAAACCGCATGGCTGACTGTGTAGAACCACCGACTGTGTGCGTTCTATCCAGCGGCCATGGTAGAACATTCCAAGAGGTCGTATTTCGCGCTCCAGGGCATATCCAAGATGACTGCTGAACTTGTCCATCCTGCTAGTCATTCTTTGTCATCGTTGCCGGCATTTATGGCCATTTTCAACCATAAAAACCAGAGGAAAACTTGAAGCATGTCTTCTATTAGGTTCCTCACTTTCTCAACCATTCCTTCAGGGAAAAATAGCCATTTAAATGCGATGTTGGGTCGAACACAACTCGCAGCTTCGTCATCAAAGAGTCTTCTCGTATATTTTTGCGATGTGGCGTATAATATACTCCGTTGTAGCCAGAGGTCACTTCCAGCGAAATTTTCGCGTGCTCCCACTACAAGTATTACCTTCTCCTGTCATAGTTTTCGGTCAGACCATCATGGTCGGAAAGCCTTTTGATTAGCTTTTCAAGACGGTTGGCAGCTGAATTACGGTTGTCGTTCAAAAGATGTTTCCGAATGACATCGTCACTGTGTACCTGCAGCTAGGCTCTTTGACCATCTCCTTGAACTGTACGAGGTTCTTATCAGAGGGACATTCGCTCGAGTCAGTGATGTGCACAGACCCCATTTTCTAGAAAGATCCAGTATTTCTGCTCTGGATTCTTCTTCTATAGCATCCACTCGTCAGACGCTGCTCATGAGATGAGTGCCTTAGTCCAAAAAAGAAACATTTTAACAGGCTGGTTCTTGGATGGTCCAGCCGAATATAGTGTCAATCGCGACGAGGCCTGGGACGTCTGGGCAGCGAATCACTTCACCTTTTACGACTTCCCGTAGGTAGTCAGAACCTTTTAGCCAACCAGTCACCGAGTCCGAAATATCTTCAAAAACTACGTCATTGTTCGCCAGCAGCTTGCCTTGAGTTCTTAAAGTTTGCACAAATCTGTGGCCCACTGCCGGCACAGCTATGCCATCGCAGATGGAAGTAAACACGGTAGCTTCTATGCTGAAAATTCAAATTCTAATTTATTACCAGACGCTGGGATATTATTACGCTGGGCTAAGAGCCTTGAAAACTGCTTGACAGGCCCAGCAGACCGTTACATGTTAGCAGCTGTACAAGGTGTACAGGTTCACAAATCGCACAAGTACACTTAAAAGTACAATTAATAAAGAAATACACATGTAAATAACAAGTACAACATATCTACCAGCCCGCCAAATGCATTGAATATGTAGGAAACAAATAATGAATACTTTGCAAACAGTACAGTCGATATCATTCATGCGTACATACTGTGAGGATGCTCCGTCTCTCCCGCATTCCTTCATACCGGTTTCCCCGCATGTCTCTCGCGTCTCCTGTAATCCGGCTTCTCCCCGTAGCTAAGCGGTGGTCGGTGTGGTTGCAACATATAACGAGAAAGGGCGCGAGGGCTGCGCTGCCATCGCCACCTAACGGTGAGGTTGGTAGGGCGTGACCGGGAGTAGGCTCTTCCTCTTGGGCTTGAGTTCGGCAAGCGGTGTGGACCTTGCGCACGTGCGCGGACCGGCGTCGCGGGACCATCCCGAGAATAGCTTAAGAACACGACACCTGAATGGGCAAACACGATCGTTCTAACGCGCCACCGCTCGCGTGACGGTGCGCACGAACAATTAGGCATTGGTGTCCAGCATGGCTGGCGAACTTACTCGCTCGCTATCCGGTCGCGGTGAGTCAGGATTTCTCTATTTGTCCCGCGCTCATCGGCTTGCTCTATTAGTAATATAATTTAGTTGGCTGTAGATTCTTCTATAAAAAGCGCATTAAATTCCGTTGTGATTGCACTAGCGTGTTCTCATTCCTTTGTCCCAAGAGTATGCGTGAGACCCACAATACTTAGCCCTTTCTAGCATACGATAGAACAAAAGTATGAACGTAACTGTCTTTTACACACACTGGTTTTGTTTTGATATATGTTTGGTGTTGTTGGGACGTTGTATGCAAAATTGGGTGCTTATAGGTTGTACAAAACCGAGGTAGAGACCATATGTAGGTGTCTCTTGGAGCTGCTGCAATGCCACGACACTTAGACATGATAAGGCAGTAGTGAAGTTTGAGAATTCTCTGTTGGAAAAGAGGACGTGTTCAATAAATGATATGTGTAAATGTTGGCAATCCATGTTTTATAGAACCCTTCCAGCGCTTTCCAGCTGCTTCCCAAACGTTCAATTTTTCTAACATAGCGGATTATCTTAGTTTTTTTAAAGTACGAATGTTATTTATGTTTGTTTTTGTTGTTTTGCCCCATATCAACGTACACTAATTTACATGTGAGTTAAACAACGCATGATATAATTGAAGTTTGGCCCTGAGCGGCAGCAGATTACTGCAGTGAGAGGCGACTCCTGTTACAGATGAGATTTTCCTACAGAGGTTATCAACGCGGGCATCCCCACTTCACTGCGATGAAAAGTAAACCCTCAAGTACTTTATGAGTATATATCAACGATGTCTATTTGCTGTGAATAAAAAATTGAAGTCTGCTGAGTAGTGGCTATACTTTTTTGTGTGAAATATAAGAGCGTTAGTATTATTTGCATTGATCTTAAGGAAATCTCCTAAAGCACGTCGTTAGCTTTGAATATTAAATGACGCAAGTGGATATCGCCGTTAAGTATTGTTGAATCATCTGCGTATATTACGCATTCAACTGTTGTTTCTATGCTTAAAATATCAACGATATAAACACTGAACAATAGGGGACCCAGAATACTCCGTCGCGGTACACTCTCGGTGAAACGAAAAGAACGACGAGCTACATGTATTTATTAATGTGTGCATCCTGGCATCGATTTTGAAGGCAAAATTGAAGCATATAAATGCAAGTTCCACGAATGCCATATGATTCTAGTTTGTCCGAAAGAACACTTGTCAACATAGTCAAATGCCTTGCTGAAATCTAAAAACAATACCTAATTTGAATTCACTTTTACAATCTGATGAACTATAGATTCTTTCAATGTCAGCACTGCCGTTCCAGTTGACCTGCCGCTTCTAAAGCCGAATTGCGCATTTGTTGAAACATTAAATTTACTGAAAAACTGCGTTGTTCGAACGAAGACAACATTTTCTAGACGCTTATAGATCACAGCAAGGATAGGAATACGTCTGTAATTACTTTCTATGTTACAATCTCCTCCTTTCAAAATGACTGATATTCTAGCTGTCTTCATAGCGTCTGAAAAAACTCCGGATTCGATAAGTTAAACATATATGCGAGAACTTCTGTGATTACGTGGAAAGCATGCTTAATTGGTAGTGTCTGCACACTATCGGCATCGAATGATATAGTATTATTTAAGCAGCAAAAGCTTGATGTGGTCGAGTTTGTTGTGCATACTTGTTCTTTTAGTCCGCGTCTTCGTAGCGCTCTTTTCATCTAGTATTATTTAAGCACGTAAAAGTTTGCTGCCCTTCATTTTTATCAGTTATCAAATGATGTCTTTGCTATACCGATTTCGAATAGGCACTTCTACCAATTTGCGCTTTCCCGCTGCTGATGGATAAGTACTTCCGAAGAGGTGTATAGTACCAGTGGTGTGTCTGTAACCATCTTTAGAAGTCCAAAAACAAGAAAGAGGCTGAAAGATGGAATAGCACACTGCGGTATAAAGTTTGTAAACAGGGATAAGGTGCCTCAGAAAGGCTGGCCAACGTTTCGATAGGAGGACCTATCTTCGTAAAAGGCGGCCTCGTCATCCTCGTCGTGTTAGCTTTAAAGGGTTAATGCAGTGACTTCACGTGCGGGTGTTGTCGCTGGCGGCTGGTTTTAAAGAGAAAGACTACCAGAGGAAACAAGCGCTGTCGTCCGACGTCTGTGAGCTTCATTCCCAAGACGAGGGGACAAGAGCGTGAGAGTGGGCACGCGGGGAGAAAAGAAAAGAAATAAAAGCAGAAAAAAGGAAAAAAAGGAAAAGAAGGGGGGCGGAGGAAGCCAGGGCGGCACCAAGACAGACAAAAAAGGGGGGAGAGTGAAAGAAAAAGAAAGAGATAAATGAAATTTTTAAGAAATACGGGGGCTTGGGAGCGTGTTGGGGATGCGAAAGGTTAGGAGGTATTCAGGGGGAGTCGTTGTCGGCATGTTTTTGAGGCATTAGAACGGCCGGTCAAACGGTCAGTGCGCGAGTAACGCAAAAGACAAAAAAACAGACACAATAAAAAAACATGAGTTGAAAGCGACTTGAGTAGCATAGCAGCAATACGTCGAGTAATTTTGAAAAAGTTAAGATGGCGACGAGGAGTCTGCGGTGCAGTGTATGGGGTCACTGAAAGGCAGCGGCATGGTCTTTCAAGGGGCACTGCCCCAGTCGCTCAATGTAGGTGTCGTTACGGCGGCATCCAGAAATGGCGATACTCTGGGTTGAGGCGCCGAAAAAGGCATATTGACTTAGGAATGTGTTGATGAGGGGGTTTCAAAAAAAATAGATTTAAGGCCTTCTTCGACGCCTCAACCCAGAGTATCGCCATTTCTGGATGCTGCCGTAACGACACCTACGTTGAGTGACTGGGGCAGTGCCCCTTGAAAGACCATGCCGCTGGCTTTCAGTCACCCCATACGCTGCACCGCAGACTCCTCGTGGCCATCTTAACTGTTTCAAAATTACTCGACGTATTGCTGCTATGCTACTCAAGTCACTTTCAATTGATGAGGCTTTATTTTGTATCTGTTTTTTTTTGTCTTCTGTGTTACTCGCGCACTGACCGTTTGACCGGCCGTTCTAATGCCTCAAAAACATGCCGCCAACGACTCCCCCTGAATACCTTTTAACCTTTCATATCCCCAACACGCTCCCAAGCCCCCGTATTTCTTAAAAATTTCATTTTTCTCTTTCTTTTTCTTTCACTCTACCCCCCTTTTTTTGTCTGTCTTGGTGACGCCCTGGCTTCCCCCACCCCCTTTTTTTTCCTTTTTTTCCTTTTTTCTGCTTTTATTTCTTTTCTTTTCTCCCCGCGTGCCCACTCTCACGCTCTTGTCCCCTCGTTTTGGGAAAGAAGCTCACAGAGTCGGACGACAGCGCTTGTTTCCTCTGGTAATCTCTCTCTTTAAAACCAACCGCCAGCGACAACACCCGCACGTGGCGTCACTGCACTAACACTTTAAAACTAACACGCCGAGGATGACGAGGCCGCCTTTGACGAAGATAGGTCCTCCTATCGAACCGTTGGCCAGCCTTTCTGAGGCACTTTATCCATGTTTACAAACTTTATACCACATAACCATCTTTAGTTTGAGCTCCAGGGCCACGTCGTTTTCTAAGAAAGACCTTGGGCTACCGCTATGCTTTTCTCGTTGCTTGAGATCTGTGCAAAGAAGGCCTGGAAATACACCACATTGTCCGCGGTGCATTGCTTTGTGAACGATTGAGCTTCGCAGGAGGAAATAGCGGTGGAAGAAACACTCACCGTGCTGCTTTCTGCTGGGTTTTGTTGTCGTCGTAGTCGTCGTTGCCCTCTTGTAATTGGGATTTAGGCATGCCTTCCGAGGAAAGAGCAGCAGGTGAGCTTGCCTTGGCAATCTATCGCTCGATTACCTCTTGATGCGCAGCGGAAGCATCGGTTGTCGTTTGTTAGCTGCTCTTTTTTGACAGCAAGAGGTATATCTGCTTTGCGTCTGCGCGTCCTGTGTGGATTAATGCTGCATAAGAAATATACCAGTCTTACAGCAAATGTAACGTGCAAACCAGATGCCATAGGGGTACCGCTATGTCGACTGTTCTTGCGCTTATCTCCTGCAGCTCGCTAAGATGGCGACGCACATTGCTCTCTGATGTCCTGTGCACTCGCATAAACTGTAGCAGATCCTTAAGTTGAGATAACTACTTGAGAAACTGACTCAGAGGATTGTACAGAGGGACTGCCAGATGAGCGTGACCTCAAAGCGCAGCTTCGTCTTATTGCGTTCGCAATTATATCAACAATCCAGGTGCATTTCTACCGTCGACATCGCGGCCGCCGTGGCCCTGAGATTCTGGGTAAAGTCGAAGCGCGATGAAATCGTCACCACGCGCCGTACGCTTTACGTACAACTTAAAGCTTGCGAGGGTGTGCGGGCGGTTGCGGTTGAATCTCGCGCACGCAGCGGAGGAAAGCGCGGAGGATGCGCGCGTTCTTGCGTCGCGCGCAAGGCTCCGTGGGGAGTGTAGAGAGGGGTGCGCCATCTACTTCGATTGACCTGGCCGATCGGCCGGCACTCACCCGGGCCGCTGTATCAGGAAAGTGATCTGCGATGGGGACAGAGTCCGCAAGTTTCGGCTTAGTTCGCGCTGATGTGAGAGGCAGCACGAACGTCAGTTCGCTCACTTCTACTGCCGTGCTTGCGTAGTCCCGCATTTTGACAGCGAGTTTCTGTGGTCATCGAGTGAAATATTTTAAATACTTTCCTTGCGTGCGCTGGAAACCACGATCGTCAATTTAGATGGTACGCCTATTTTACAAATTTACACTGCCGATAAAACTACTATCTGTACTTGGTATAGCTGTCCACTAATTTCTTTCCAAATCGATGCTTTACCTTTCGCGTGACACTGCTATTTTTTTCTCGTGTAAAACTGAAGACGAAGTCGTGAGATAGAGCCTGCTGAAGGATGTCGATCAGATTGCTGAGAATGTTAGAGTTGGCATGTTAAGTGCAGCAAGACAACGCATGCTTAGCTGTGTCGCTTCATATAACCTTCAAGGACGAGTTATGCAGTTGGCAGATTTTACGTTCTAAAGATTTTGGAGTGTCGTCAAATGGTACTGAACGATCATTGTTCAATCAACGAAACTTTCCTTCGAAAGCGCGATGGCGTTCAAGTAGAAAAATTCGGATGTCGACAAACCAGCGATAGCTGCTGCTGTATCACAAGCCAGGAAGCGTTTGAGGAAATAAAATTTAGTGTAATGCGTGAAATCGTTCTTGAAGCGAATGGACTGTTCACTGTTTGCAGAAGCCTGTCTATTCATTCAGGTCCGCCTTCAACATTGAGCCATGCACCTGTGGCAATCTGGATCCCAGAAATCTGTCAGGAGTATCATTTATGGTAGGCAATACGGCTACGCCTTTTGCCCTCGGAAGTTTGGGATTGCATGGCTTGTGCTTGTTATATCTGGGTGATTGGCAACGAAGGTCAGCAAGTAAGGTAAGTGCTTGATCGCTATGCTCCGCAGTGGCCGTATACTCCTGTTCGAGCTGTTCGGTGGGACTGTATTCCTGAAACTGGGCGTCAATCTGCGAAAGCGTGTCATTGCTCGCCGAGGAAATCTTGAGCAGCTGAGAGTTTAGCGATGTCGGCGTTGGAAGAATCAAGCAAGGATGGGGCTTCCTGAATGATCATAGTACTCCAAGCCCGTCGTGCCTTTAAGTCGATCCATCTGGATAGCGTCGAAGCTGGCTGATGCCCTTGCGCCCGCACCGATCTTAACATCCATGATCAGTCGATTCCTAGCCGCCCGCTGTGCGAAGCGAGAGTACAGTCCGGTCAGGCGTGCGTAGAACGTGCACAGGTCCGCACTTGGGTTTTTAGCACCAAGTATAGATGCCTAAGACGGCAACGGGTTAGAAAACTCAGAGGGGAGCCATGGCATAACGCCTAAGTATTTCAACGTCTTTGTTTTCTTTGCCTATGCTTGCTGACCACGTTTACCTAATTTCACATTTTTCTACACCAAGGAAAGCATCGGGGAAGTTTTGTGTGGTTCATATTTTTATTAGTATTCGTATAGGTAGGTCGCTCTGCCATCTGATCTAGCCATGGGGCTTGCACATTGCAGGGCGAGGGCGAAATAATCGAACCATAGCTCGAAGCACAGGCAAATAGAATATGAAACATCAATTCTGCGGAAGCCCGCAAGGTGGAGCTAGGTTCATGAAAGGAAAAAATAGTAACCTTTCTAATTGTAGCAAGAAGATACGAAGACGGGAACATGCCCACACTTGAAAATATCTAGATGCAACGTCTCACGCATCATATTTGCACGAACGTAACGCAATCTTTTCCCCCAAGATTCTTGTTCTCAGAAAACGGCTCACGTTAATTCGGGCTCTTGATTCGACTATAACGTATCTTATTTTTCTCTGTCTTTTTTTCCGCTTCAAACTGCAGCGAGCTAAACCACTAGGAACCAGCGCGCTCCTGACAGCGTACGGAGCCGCGTTCGATCGGTACGCGGCACTTCTGAAGTCTAATAACTTTGGTGCCACGACGCACGATGCCGTTCTCGCCGAAAGTGACAAAGACTTCAGGAATGCGGAGTAAATTGTGCATGCTCTCATCCTTTAACTTTATCTTGTGATGGCACTTCGCAGTAGCGGTGATTAAAGTGCCCTGTGGTGGAGCGTTTTTATGCGTATGCTCCCCCCCCCCACCTTTTTTTTGCTGCATCCCTTTACGTTATCATTCTGACATATATTTTTCTTTCGCTTTGAGAGAAACCAAAAGTCGCCCTTCGTCTTATATTCGTGCTCACGTTATTGACGTGCAAATACTGTTGTCTAAGTTATAACTAATTATGTGGTCATCTGTAGCTCGGTAATGTGCAATTAATATTATCGTCTCGTCTGGGAAGGTATGAAATCCTATGTATTCTCTTACTTGTTTTCTGCGCTTTCTCTCTGTCTTCTTTTGTGGCAGAAATCTGCACACTTGTACGTGTTCTTGTAGATTCGTTCGAAATTTGTTTCTTCTTGTCGCATCTGTTTGTGCTCTTAGTTTTCATTCTGTGTTGCCACTCAAGAGGTACAGGAAAAAGCGCCTTTATTGAGCATCTTCCTCAGGCATTTTTGAGCCAAATGAGGAATCTGCTACACCAAAGGTCACAATCTCTCTTTTAGCACAAATTTAATGCCCAGGCGAACTTCCACCTTAAGGAATGATATTTTTCAAAGTTCAGCTTTATTTGTGGCTATGAAAAGTTCATTTGTACGAAAATACAATAGGCGTTGTTTGAGCTAAAGCATAATTACTGCTGTGATAATTTAATAATTCATTCGCTCAACTTTCCACAACTGAAAACTCTCTTAAACGTATAATAAACGCTAATATAGGCGATGCGCCACCTCAAGCGTACTTAAATCAAAATTTCGAGGTATTAAAACAACGTAGCGTATGGTATACAAGAGACATTGTAGGGCAAAGGTAACCCCCCCCCCCCCCCCCCCCTTAGAATGGTAATACTAAATTAGTTTAGTCAGATAAGAAGTTCTTTTCAACATACTATACTTCCATTTACTCGGTGGAACATTTTTATGTTTTACTTTGTTTTACTAGAGAAAATGAACGCCAACCCATCTTTCTTGAATTTCCCCAGAAATGTTAGCACCAGTAAATCAGTGTGACGTCACGGATTTAAAAATATTTCCTTGCATTTTGATCTTATTGGCGCAGATAAACACCTTCAACCTTGCTACATTGAGTCTTCCGTTCTTTTATTGTGAAGTGACCCCCCTTCCTTTTTTTTTTTACCAAGAAAGAGTAACTTGGCCCGCGTAGACGCTGTTAAAGTTCATGATCTGACGTCGAGCCAGATGCGGGAACTTCAGCATGGTGTCACCACCTGCCTTTCGTTCTTGCCTCTTTTGTGCGCCCCACCAAGCTTCTTCTCGCCCATAGCACTGACCGGTTCGCTCTTACATAAACCTAATTTACCACGCACCAACTTAACATTCCTCTTCAGTGCCTTATTTTTCCTGCCTCGGGCACAAAACAACGTCCCTTATTTTTGTAACGCCAGCTCAATCATCTCTGTTTCGAGGCTTCGCGCTGACAGCGTTCTTTGTTCAAAGTGCATGAGGCTACCATCTCGAGGATTGTTCATTATTTGAAAAGGATGACGGTTCATTACTTCCCCCGCAAGAGCAGACATATCAAACGAGAGCAGTGTTTTCGGCGTTCTTTTTAATACTTCTGTTACTTCGTTTCGTGGAATAGCTATACTCTGTCATTTCTCTTAGTTGTGAAATATAGATTCAGTCGTTGTCCCTGCAAGAACTTGAAGTCTCTTTACTTTACGAACGGTCGAAGCGGGCATTATTTCTACCTTATTCCTAACCCTAGCGACAGCTGCATGATTCGCGACGACATTGCCGTTCTTTAGGGCTCAGATGGTGATTTTGGCACGTAAAATCGCATAATATTTTATCGCGATGAGCAAAACGAGGATAAGGTGAAAGCAGGAGCCAATGTTTCCACAAGTGGATTTGTCTTCTTCAAGGCACGAAAAGCACCTTTGTCGAAACTTTGGCTGCTGCTTTCACCTTGCTCTTGTTTTGCTCATCGTCTTGAATTTCTATCTCCCCGCCTTACTCGTGTTTTCCGTAGTATTTTTTCTGATAGCGACTATATTGCCACTCCAGGCACATTTCTTCTGTCGGCGTCGCCGTCGTGTTCCGTATAAAGTCCAAGGGCGATGACACCGTCGCCGCGCGCCCTACGCAGTGTGTGTGAGTGAAAGCTTCAGACGGCTGCCGATCATCGCCGCCGAATCTCGCCCGCGCGAAAGGGAGGAGAGCGGGGAGGGAGCGCGCCGTATTCCGCCGCGCGCAAGGCACCCAACGTTGCGAGGCACTGGGGGGTGTGGGGGGAGGGGGACGGCGTTCCACTCCATCTCTGTGTTGCAAATTCCAGGATATACTTCTTACTTTTTAAACCGCGGCTCTAAAAATGGGGGCGGAGTTATGATGCTAATGAAATGTAGTATCAGCCGTGTTATTGTACAGGCATTTTCGAAAATTACCCCTGACTTCGAAATACTCACCGTGAAAAGCGGTGCTAGAGTGTACAGCGTAAAATATCGTCCACCTAAAGCGCATTTTTCCAATTTCTATGCATTTCTGGAAACCTTCCTAAGCTATTTTAACGATAAGGCCGACACTGTGATCCTTGGAGGTGACATGAACATCGACTGCTTGCAACAATCATCAAATCATAACGAATTTTATAGAATACTGCATGCGAACAACTACATCACCGCAATTACCCTACCGACGCGAGTGCAACCAACTTCATCGACTCTACTTGACGTCCTTATTACCAATATTACCTCCGAGCATCTCAGTGCTGGTGTCATCAGCTTTCACATGAGCGATCACTTCCTTTTTTTTTTTTTTTACGCAGTACGCCAAACCATTCAACGCATTAAAACCCCGGCCTGCCAAAACGTACAGACAGATGAATTATTGTACACTGGAGTCATTTTGCTGTAATCTGCGTCTCGCTGATTGGAGCCAAGTCATAGAGTCTACTGAACCAGAAGTATCCTATACAGAGTTCATAAGGGCCTTTAAGGCGGCGTATGACCGCAGTTCTCCATGTAAATTAAGAAAATGAACTCGGAAAGCCCGTAAGCCATGGGTCAAATGGGAACATCTGCAGAGTATGAAAGAAAAAAATAAGCTCTACCAGCGTTTCATGAAAACAAGACACCCGACTGACCGGCAGGTTTTTAAGTGCTTCCGAAACAATCTAATCAAACAGCTCCGAGAAGCAAAACGGATATACATGACCAATCTTTTTTCTCCCGAAGTGTGCAGGAAACTTCACCTAGTCTGGAAACGACTAAATACCGTACTGCAAGGCGACCCCAAAGAGGAGTCAATTTGATCAATCACCAATAGAGGCGAGACATTAACAGGTACTCAATTAGCGAATTCCTTTAATGAGTACTCACATCATTAGTCAAGAGTAAGCACGATCCCAAATGCCTTGAGTGCTTAACAACACGAATAATGGATAGTGCATTTTTGTTTCCCACTACGGTGCACGAAATTGTAAGTTCCGTCATGTCCCTGCGGAATGGTATGTGTACCGATGCTGATGATTTCCATGTACAACCTGTAAAATAAGTCATCCCTATAATCGCACCTATCTTAGAACATGTAGTCAACCTTATGTTTTCTATCCGCACTTTCCCCAAAGGACTTCAGACATCACAAGTATCAGTGATATTCAAGGGCGGTCATATTAATGACTTCGATAATTACAGACCAATTTCAATTATTCCCGTGTTTTCAAAATGCATTAAAAAGCTGATATATGAACGCATGTCCCGGTTTGCATTAAAGCACAGCATTATCACGCTATGTCAGTACGGTTTTAGAGAGGTTGCTTAATCGAAACGGCCCTTCTCAGCCAAAAAGAACACATTTTGCAGTCCTTCGAAAATTGACTATGCACACTAGGCATATTCGCTGATTACTCTAAAGCATTTTACTCAATTAATCACCAGTCTTTACTTGAGAAACTAGAACACTATGGCTTTAGAGGCACTTTCCTAACACTTCTCACATCGTATTTTCAGCATCACCGGCACCAAACCACCGTTATTGGTTTTCTATCTGAAGTAAACCCAGCTGATGCTGGTGTGCCTCAAGGCAGTATTTTAGCCCCATTACTCTTCAACATACGTGTGAACAATATAGTAAACATAGACAGAAACGCAAAATTTACTATGTACGCGGACGATACAAGTATTTTCATAACAGGGTTTGATCCGTCTACTCTCAAAGAAAAAAGCAACGTGGTATTAAATAAACTTCACGGTTGGAGTGTCGCTAATTCATTAAACTTAAGTGCTGCAAAGACGACAGCAAATTTATTTCGCCCTCAGCACAAAGCACTCAATATAACCAGCAGTCGAAAAATTGGGTCAACAGATATACCAATATCGCGCGAAGTTATAGTCTTGGCGTCGTTTTTGAAGCACACATGACGTGGACAGTTCAAGTAAATGAAACATGAAATAAACTTTCAAAAACTGTAGGGGTTTTGTGCAACTATCGCCACATCTTGCCTCAGAATATAAATTTGTTAATTTACAAATTTCTGGTTATGTGGAAATTATCGAACTACTATTTAGTCGGGGGCACGACAACACAAACACTCAGAAACTACATAAACTTCAAAAGAAGGCACTTCGCAACATCGTTAATGCTGCTTACGACACACACACGGAACCAATCTTTAAGGCCCTAAATCTATTACCGGTAAATGAGCTTTACCGTATAATGTTAAATAAACGCTATAAATTGGAAGTGAAAAATAACAATTCATTTCTTACTGAATTGTCTGGACTACGCCGGCTTGAGCATGCCCGTACATTGAGAATGCGTGAGCTTTGGAAGGTGCCTAGAACACGTACAAAGTACGGCACTCAGATGTTAAAATACCAGATACCTGCGCTGCCTAATAAGCCAGAGTTCCAAATATAACACAATGCCAAACCTAATTGTTTTATTTTCTTTGCTCTGACGTTCTATTTATCGGTGCTTTTTGCTTTCGCAATAGAATGTGTAATCTCAGGCAGTATTCATGTACTCATGTGACCCTGTCGTGTGTTCAAGCGTATTTCTTTCTTATTCTATTATTTATTTATAAACAATGATTTGTTGTTATGCTTCTTTTACTAGTATTTATGACAATAGCAGCTGATTTAAGACCGTAAAAAAATATACACCTTACTTATGTACACTGTTCGGTTTATGTATGCTGGCTTGCTGTATTTGTTATGCTCCTTGTCTGCCAGTATTCGGGGGTGCAGACCTCGTCAAGCCTGACGAATGGCTTTTTGTCTGTACCCACTAAGTGTATGTGATACTGAGATTAAATTGATTGATTGATTGATTGATTGATTGATTGATTGATTGATTCATTGATTGATTGATTGATTGATTGATTTGCATATGCGGCGGGTGCGCGAGGTCACCCGGCCATATCTTGAGAGCGATCTGCGTTGGGGACAGAGTCTATACTCCGTTTCATGCATCACTTGCAACGCTGTGGAGGCAAGAGATAGTTTTGCAGTGGCTGCGTTCACACTTAGAAACAGTTCGGTGGCTTTTCGCATATTTTTGTCAACATGTTCGTCAGTTCATTATATAAGGTCAGTTCTGAATGAAAATAAGAGTTTACCCTTAGAAGCAGGTAGGCCATGCGCTCATTCGGCAGCTAACACGTTGTTTTATATGAAGTTTCTTTTCGCTGTTTTTTATTTGCACCCCTTCACGGCAGCCTCACGCGCATGCTCGTGCGAGCAAACGCCGCTGGCGCCCAGCGACGCATAGGTGGAACGCGTGGAGTGATAAAATTTGGAGACCACACCACTTGCGTAGCTTCCCCAGTGTTCCACCAGATATATGAAACGGAATAGCTCCGTCGACGACTCGTAGCTTTGTGCGTGCTATGTTCACGGCGCTGAGTTTGCGTTCAAGTGTCAGACTGCACGCTCACTGCTGCTGCCACGCTTGCTCGCGCCAGTGTTTCGACAGCGAGTGTACGCAGTCATCGAGTATACGATGTCGTCATGTTTGCTGTGCGCGCTTCCATCACGCTTGTTAATTTAGTTAGCAAGGCAATGCTTACAAGTTGGTACTGCTGATAAAAGTGCTATCCTTACTTCGTATGCCTTACTTCGTATGGCAGTCTTCTAATTTGCGATCGCAATCGATGCTCTGCCTTTCTGGTGAAGCTGCGACTTTTTTGGTTTCCCAGAGGTATGGACATTTATACGAACAGGGATCCCTCCTGATAACATTCTAGTGTCTGTATATTCGAAGCGACATAAAATAAGTTTTTCGCGAAGCGTCCCTCTCCTGGTATCAGTTATAATTATGGCGTAAAAGGAAGTCGCCGCCAATATAAACACATAAACTGGCACCCGGCCTGTCGATTTCCATTGTTTAATTTTTTTTTCCGTTGGCAAAGGGGGCGGGGGGGCGGTTTCTCGCGCCGAAATACATAAACAAATATGTCTGGCCAACTCGCTCAAGCCAGCATTCTGCTTCGTTTTCCTTAATGACACATTCAATTCAAGGTACTGATGACGTTAGCATGCCTTCGCGGATTTAAAATCATTCTCGAGGATTTGGGTCTTTTCTACAGAAAAAGTTCTAAAGAATCACCACGTTTCGTCAGTTCTCACTTTGGATGTCACTGTAATAGTTAATGTTTGGCAGGCGAGGAACAAGAGCTACGAGCAGCTATGATCAAAATCTATGACCATTTGGCGATGTGGTACGGAGCTCACTGTTGATTTCGTGCCCGCCCTGTCTAGCTTAAAAAGTTTCCCATTAGGCCGACACTAACATAGCGTATAGCTTACAAAAAGGATACTCCAGTAATCCTCATAACTTTGCAGATTTCTTTCATTTGTTTTTGAACATTCCATGCCTCAAATACACTGTGCAGGTCGAACACTGAACTTCGACGGAATGCGACATGTGTAATTAATTGTCTGTAACCACATATAGGTTCATAAAACAATCATGATGTTTACACTGAATTTAATAATCCTCAATACCTTATTAAGAAGAATTGTAGTCGGCTTTCATAGCAGAAAAACGTTCTTTTCAATGCTGTAAGAACTGCGGCGAAATTGCAGTTGTTTTCATGCGCATCAATATGGAATTCATTGCCCCTCAAATCGTGGCACAAAGAATATTTCGTGGAACAAGTGCCGATTCATTAGAATTTCCTAATTAGCTGGCAACGTGTCATTCTTTATTGTTATTGATCTTTTATTGTAGCTACTAGATATTTAGGCAAATAATTAAGTTTTGTGTATTATGTGAAGTTGAGTATTTATGTTATGCTCATTTTATCTTACGATGCTTGCGCTTTGATTGCTTTGTGTTCACATTATCGTATCTGCGTAACTTTCTTCATAGAAATAACCAATTTGGCCGATTACCAGCATTTAGATTGCTCACATGTCCGCATGTTTTATTACTGTTTGCTCTCTTTTGTATAATTGCCCTATTTATATAATCATAGGAGGCCGTGCTGTCAATACATTTTTCAACTCTGGAACCTCCTATTGTAATATTTGCTTAACATCTAACTCCAACATAACTAGCGAAATGAACGTATAATATTAACATAAAATTCGCTTCCAATGTAGCTGATGCGGAAACACAGCTTTGATGTCAGCTAATGGTTACAGTAGTCGCCGCCAGTTTCCTATACACGCGAAAACCAGTCGGAGCCTTGAACTATCATTTATAGTGAGGCCAAGTCACCGGGACTCCCGGAGACAACGCCACCTGCAACACTACTGCACGACTCTATACTTTTTTTTTAAAGAAAAGGGAGGGACCAGTGTCTCATGATGCAATTGAAAAATCTTCACGTAGTAACACTGTGCTCGCAGGATTCGAGATCATTTAGAACTGTTGGATCGTGAGGTGTTCGCAAAGCTTATTTTAATGTTGTTCTTTTCAACGTCACATGATAAAACGGCACCGAAAAGGGTCTGAAACTCATGCGCACTGGACCGCCCCTCGATGGTGACTGCACAGTTTAGTCTATATCAGCTCCGCGTGGACTTTTAATAGGCCTAACTGCCGGCTCACGCGAACTAGACATGGGTGGAAGACTATAGGTTTCTACGCCGCCTAATTAGCACTCCACTTACGTGAATCAAACGCAAGAAAATGTGCCTGTTAGTTAACATTTAGGTTGCCACGCGCCACGACTGCTGCAGCAATCGACGACGCATTCGCGAAGTACGTTCTGACTGTCGAAGTAAAGACGCCCAAAGTCCACAGCGTCTTTCTTTAGACATTGCGGTGTGGTGCAGGGCACAAAGCCCAACTTACAATTACCGAGCGTCAAGTGACTCCTATGGAACAGGTTTCTGCCATAACGGCTGTGTGTTTTAGACGCGACGTAGAACTGACGTGCTGACGCAGGGTCATACCTAGGCCAAAGTAGGTCGAAGATGCGTTTCTTTCTTTCCGCTTTGCTAGAAGCCGGTTTCCGTTAATTCTATCCGCACAACTTCAAAACTTGTGTTTATTAAGCGTTAATGCTCAGGCTCACTTGACCTTGGTTCACCGGCTACAGATTTCGAAAGTCGCATGTGCGCGTATCACGTGCATTTGGTTTCTTTCACTCCTGGAAGTTCGCGTCGCCGCATGCTGGCTCTACCGGAACTACCTTTTAGAAGCTGTATATGCTAGCGAATGGTTTCACAGTTCTAAGGCTTGCGGAGTAGCCATTCCGCGTCAATTTAAGCAGTACTCTGCATTAGTCGTTCATATTGTCGTGCTTAAGAAAGGAACATCTTCTGCACCTTGTAAACTAGGTGACCATTCTGAGTACTGCACAGGTTAGTACCCAAGGCTATTTTCCCTAGCAGCAGCGCGCAGTAAACAACATATAGAGAAACAAAAAAATACTGTACAGGCACTAAACAGGTGATGTTTTATTGGAAAAGAAACGTGATAGCTATGGTAGAACACAGACGATGAGAAAAAACACACGACAGCGATACACCAACGAAGGACAGTTAAACCTTAGAAGCACGAAGGCATATGTTAAAGAATTGTAACAATGCAATCTCCACCTTTATCAGTATGATGGATAATCCATGTGATCTCCTACTTTAAATAACTGCAAAGAAAAACATTGAAGCACTGGTACGTCGACGTGATGTCACATGATGTCCTCGTAAGCGGATTCCTCGTCACGTAAAGGACCTCCTGAGTATACATTAGCTTGGGAGCTTCTATCTAAATACAAGATAGAGAGAGAGAGAGAGAGAGAGAGAAAACATTTATTTGTCATGAGATTGGGCGACTTCCTCGGAGGGTTTAGCCCTTAGTTCAGGGCCCCATTGGCTCGCGCCACTCCGCGTGCCCGCTGGATTAGCCGTCGCTGCTATTGCGGGTCTGAGCTGGTCAGCGCAGTCTCCCAGGAGGAAGGTGAATGTGAAGAAATAGGGGAGAAGCCCGGAGAGCGTGGGCACTCCCAGGTGCAATGATACACTGTGGCTTTGGAATGGTTTTCTTAGAAACAACTCTACCAATTTCGATGAGGTTGCCTGCACTTAAAAGAAACAAGTCCGAAATCTGGTAACTGTAGGGAATGCATTTACCATGTTTTAGGAAAGATTGTGGCAAACCTCAGTAAGTTAAGAGGACTGAAGAATCAAGTTTAAAACTCTGTAACTGAAAAACCGAAAGCGATATGCCAAGCCTGTACAATGCCCCTAATAAGGCATCTAAAGCTGACAAAATCAGTGTAATATACTGCGCTCTCAAACACGCCACTTATTTGTGAGCAGTACTTTGCAAGACATTTGTAAACACTGCTACGTGTCTAAGTAAAATTGAAGTTTTTATATCGAGTTTGTCCACTTAATATGTTCTAATAGGCACAACTCACATTACTGTGAAATATTGGATTAATGCGAAGTTAGAGATTTCTAAACATCGTGCTTCAGTTTTATTTAAGGTTGTCAATTACAGAAATTTTAAAGCGCGCCTCTTATGCGCCCGTTCCTGCGTTGAGTGTCGGTGTCCTCGGCGTAACGGAGCGAACGAGCACAGCGAAGGATGAAAGAGCGAACGCGGAGAACAGCGGGGGATGAAAGACGGCGAGAGCGAAGAAAACGTGAGCAGGAAAGCGAAGGATGAGGATGCAGCAGAAGCACGAGGAGGAAAGTGGAGGAAGAGAGGATAGCGAAAGGGTGAGCAGGAAAGCGGAGTGCCGCACGAGACGTGGTCCACGGCGGTGATCAGGCGTCCAGTGAGCGCGTCCACCGATACCATATAGGGAAACAAAGCGCTGGTGTGAGCGTCAGGCCCACTGCGCATACACTACTTCGCCTGTGCCACCGCCGCTAGAGACAGTGCTCCGCGCGAGCGCCGCGTTCCCGTGCATTCTTTCTTGGTGAACAGGGCCACCGGCAGGCCCGTTGTGAAGCCATTTGGCGACGCTACGGCTCGTAAGATGGATTGGTTTACACAGACTCAGCGAGACACCCTCGCGGCGACGTCATGACCGCTGTGGTAGCGGATCACGACGGGCGACTGATAGAACACACAACAATCACGGCTGGCCGTGTGGTGGAAGCGCAGGAAGCCGCGATTTCCGTGACCATGCATGCGGGAACGAATACCGTCATGAGTGTCACAGCAAGCAGGCCATCGGCAATTTCGTCCGCGGTAGAATTTCCGAATAGGCGTACCGTGTCCTCACGCGGCGCCCCCTATAAGCGACTAGAAAACCCTCGTGTGGACACCCACTCACGCGGCTGTGCCCAGAAACGCGTCGGCTCACAGTTTGGCTCGGGATCTCGCGCGCCGAGCCTGGTCTGCGGATGCGGACGGCATGAATGAGGAGGAGAGACACTAGGAACCCTGCGAGACTGATCACGAAATAGCCCATAGGCATCGCTTGAGGCGTCGCGTGTTCCCACCACCGGCCAAGCAACTCGATAAAACGCAAGCGGTCCCGTTTAGGCGACTCCAGACAAACACATACCCACGCCCAAACTACATTAACAGAATCACAGGGGGCAAGGAAAGCGACCTATGTAGGCTATGTTCACAAACAGGGACACTCACACACATAACGTGGAAATGCACTTCCCTCCCGTTCTCTCATCCTCCCGTCAGCAGCGAGACTGACTGGACAGCCTGGCTCAGGTCCGGGGACGTCGACCGACAGCTTGAACTGATGGACTGGGCGGAGAAGGCCAAACAGGCCCAGGGCCTTACTTGAGCCCGATCCGTCAGCCAACTCCCCCTTTCCTCTTCTCGTTTCCAATAAAGTTTACTGCCACCACCACGCAACCGATAAAAATGCTTCGTCGGCCGCTGATTCCAAACGAGCTACCCCAGCAGAGGCTCCGCACCGCCGCCGAGAGGACCCTGTCGTTCAGAATGAAATTCGAATTTCGAAGTATCGCTTTCGTCGGTGAATTTTTTTGTAAAAAATGTGTAGTCTTAAATTGAAATTATGCTTGCTAGAATGACTAAATTTTAACGCTCTCTCCCTAATGCACCAAATTTCAATCAAATCGGTCCAGCGATAGACATTGGAAAGCATTTCTGCGGTTTGCATGTATTTGATTGGGGAAATCACAGCTGACCTCAGTATAAAGCTTCCTCTCAACACATCGTCCCGTCTACCCAATATGTACTCTGCCGCATGACTGTGGCAAACTGCACACGACACTGTATGCAATTCACTTTATTTATTGGGATGATTAGCACCGCATCCAATAGGACTCTTCTTATAGAGCTGTCCTGTGTTTTCTTTTTTCTTTATGTATCTTGTGCAGTGTACACTGCTCCTGTGATTACGTTCCAACTTCGCCAGTTTGCATTCTTGCACGGAGCACTGTTTTCACTGTGTACACGCTAGTAAAGCAGGGAGTCCTCATACCCTTATTGCACCTCATTTAAAGTTATAATCCTGGCACCCCGGTCACATTGATTCTCCTTCTCCCATAATTTTTCTTACGTTTCTATGTCCTTTTAAAGTCCTTCCCCACATGTAAGATAGCCAACTCGGCGTAAAATTTGGTAAGTACCCTGCATTCTCTCTCCCTCTCTCTCTTTACCTGGGGTCGAATTGAAAACAATTTTCGCTTGCTGGTGCCCTTTGCCACGAGCTGGTCGCCTTGGCTAATGATATGTTCATTCTCAAGCTTGCCGGAAATAAATCTTAAGTTCAATTTTAGGGTCAGAGTGTTTTGTAAATATGGCGCTTTACATTGCACTGGGAAGTCGTTACTCCATTATCGATCACACACGAACCTGGCGTAACTGGCGAACCTGGCACGTAACTGTACTTGCGGTATATATTAAGCCAAAGTGCCCGACTATATTTCCTGCTAAACGTGAATTATATGCAATATATAGGTTTTTGTCAAACACAAATCATACACTACTGCGGAAAACTAAACCGTATAAAAAACACATGTAATCTTTCTACATGGACCTATGGCACAGCAGCAGTTTAGAACACTAAACTGCGGCGCAGTCAACCGGGCCCCATCGCGGTCATCACACGTGAGGGGGATTTCTTAAGAAGAAATTGGGGATTCTGGGTCCAGTGTTTGAAGAAGCACGTCCATGACAAAATATCAAGCCATCTCGTACTTGGAAAGAAAAAATCCATGGTGGGTGTCCTCGTTTGTGTGTCTTCTAATCTTCGAATGGAGCGTCATGACAGCTTTAGAATCAGAAGGAATACGCAGCCGATCGGCCTGAAAGCGGCAGCATTCGTGGAACCAATGTTCACGAGCCGGCTACGCCCGACTCTGTTATTCTTCAAGGCCTCGCATGTCGTTCTCTTTCTTGGGTAACTTGCTGCCGCGACTGAGCATCTTTGTCTTGTTAAAGCTCGAAGTGCAGCTGCAAAAACACAGGCTGTTGCTGTAGCCTCGAGTCTCGACTAATCTTGCTCGTAAAGATAATATTGATTCAAGATGAGCAGAAAGCGCACTACAAGCAAATTTGCGAACATAGAAACGAACTGAAATTCAATATCAAGGAACATGCAAACCGTCACGCATCACAGATCAAGCTTGACTGTTATAATGCACCCGCTGATGCGTAGACAGTGTTTTTGATATTAAGACGGTGCTTCCGGGTTGTGAAACCACGGTGCCACCACGCAGTTATATAGAAAACACCTATAAATATTCGCACCATTGAGTGCGAGAGGGAAACTTCGCGGGGTTTACATAACATACTGTGTTTTTGGCCTGTGGTACGTGCATTCTCCAGTAACTTACTTTATGAATGCAGCAAACACGTAAGAATCGTTGCGTTTTCAGGGCCCCAGCGCCGCCCTAGATAAATAAAAGTGAGAAGAAACTGTAGGAGATTATTGCCAATGTAAACGAGTAGTTGAACGGGAACGTTGGCGTTCGGGACCATGTTTTCTAGCCCACGGGAAGCATACTTACTCGGCACATCGCATTCATCGTGTCTTCAAATCTGTTTGCTTGAAGAAGCGTTTGAGGGGCATTTTTCACCACGTAAGAAAGAACATTTTATAACATTACCTACCCAACTTGTCGACAGACAGACAGACAGACAGACAGACAGACAGACAGACAGACAGACAGACAGACAGACAGACAGACAGACAGACAGACAGACAGACAGACAGACAGACAGACAGAAGCACAGACAGACAGACAGACAGACAGACAGACAGACAGACAGACAGACAGACAGACAGACAGACAGACAGACAGACAGACAGACAGACAGACAGACAGACAGACAGACAGACAGACAGACAGACAGACAGACAGACAGACAGACAGACAGACAGACAGACAGACAGACAGACAGACAGACAGACAGACAGACAGACAGACAGACAGACAGACAGACAGACAGACAGACAGACAGACAGACAGACAGACAGACAGACAGACAGACAGACAGACAGAAGCACAGACAGACAGACAGACAGAAGCACAGACAGACAGACAGACAGACAGACAGACAGACAGACAGACAGACAGACAGACAGACAGACAGACAGACAGACAGACAGACAGACAGACAGACAGACAGACAGACAGACAGACAGACAGACAGACAGACAGACAGACAGACAGACAGACAGACAGACAGACAGACAGACAGACAGACAGACAGACAGACAGACAGACAGACAGACAGACAGACAGACAGACAGACAGACAGACAGACAGACAGACAGACAGACAGACAGACAGACAGACAGACAGACAGACAGACAGACAGACAGACAGACAGACAGACAGACAGACAGACAGACAGACAGACAGACAGACAGACAGACAGACAGACAGACAGACAGACAGACAGACAGACAGACAGACAGACAGACAGACAGACAGACAGACAGACAGACAGACAGACAGACAGACAGACAGACAGACAGACAGACAGACAGACAGACAGACAGACAGACAGACAGACAGACAGACAGACAGACAGACAGACAGACAGACAGACAGACAGACAGACAGACAGACAGACAGACAGACAGACAGACAGACAGACAGACAGACAGACAGACAGACAGACAGACAGACAGACAGACAGACAGACAGACAGACAGACAGACAGACAGACAGACAGACAGACAGACAGACAGACAGACAGACAGACAGACAGACAGACGGACGGACGGACGGACGGACGGACGGACGGACGGACGGACGGACGGACGGACGGACGGACGGACGGACGGACGGACGGACGGACGGACGGACGGACGGACGGACGGACGGACGGACGGACGGACGGACGGACGGACGGAAGCAATAAAGTGCTGGCGAAGCAAACGGCTAATTGATCGACGATAAATGACTGGCAGAGAAAACTGGGCTGCCTCTAAAAAGATGTCTGCTTTACTAAGGGAATAATGCGCTTGAGAGCGCATATCTATTGAAGTGAGCTTTTTTGTTTATTTGTTTAAATACTCTCAATGCCATTGCGGCGTTACAGAAAGGACTGGTTATTTAGGCAGCGCTTCTTCTTTCACTTCGTTATTCCGTATAGAACGAAGACAGTCACCAGGGGTGCGATCGGAGATGGTTGTTCGGCGCGTTCGTTCGGTTACCGGCGCGCGCGATTGGCCTACTCCGCGCCGACGTCGCCAGCCGCGGGGCGCCACCCCGTTTTTGGTGACGTCAAAATGACGACACGTTCCTGTCAATCATCCGCCCACCGAGCATTTCGTCCGAACGCGACGGGAGTTGAGAAGTTTGGAGCGATCATATGGCTTCGCATGGCGCGTCTGGTGGATTGGATTGGATCCAACAGGCGGCCTTTTGGGCTGCAGAATGGCACGTTTGCGAAACGCGTTTGAAGAAATGACAGAAAGGGAATTCCGGCGTCGTTTTTCTTTCTCGAAACAAATAATTCGTTGGTTGCACAGAGAAATCGACAACATCATCGGTGCCAGCGAGCCACTGGGATGTTGTCGCTGCCTCTTGAAAAGTGCGCCACACTTCCCGTCATTTTTTTTTCTTTTTCCTTCTCGCTGTGCGCGACACCACCTAGGGACGACGCAAATAACCTAATAGTTATAAATTGCAGTAGTCACACGTACTGCTATTTGAAAACGTGTTTGGGCTTGAGAAGAAAAAATACATTTTTTAGACAAAGATTTCATTCAATTGGAAGACGAGAAACATTTGGCTTTGTAGTATACTGTTTGCAAGCAGACGACAAACGACGCAGGTAAACTTCCGGGGAGGTGACCGCTTCCTGATTGGCTGCTCTCTCCGCCCCACAAATTTTGCATACTGCAACTTTGTGACGTTGCATCAACTGAACAGAACGCGTATCGAACAAAATATCTCCGATCGCGCCCCAGAACACATGTCGCAGTAGCAAATGGCTATATATGTCAGCTATGTTGTTTGTATAAGCCAGCACTGTGCGTTGTATCCATTGATCGACGATGTGGAAGGCGACAATCCTCCTCCTCGCGCACCACCAGACTCCTTACCCGCTGCCACCGTACCGAAAGAAGACTCCAACGGCTAGAGAGAAAGAGGGCAGTGGGCATGCCGCCGCTGCGGAGGAAAGCTATCAGCAGTGCTCTGGCGTTGCTCTCTCCCTTAGGTAAGATGCTGCGCACAACATAACTGTAGCCATATCCGGCTATTCAAAAACCTTGTACACCAATAACCGCCATAAGCAATAATCCCACATGAGTTTATAGGTTCCCTCATGAGGGCCCGTTTATTCGCATAAATTATATGGCAATAATGTATAGCGGAGTTATGGGGCATCTGTGCTTTTTTTTATCGACTAAAGGCCCGTCGATCAGAAAAGTGACGCCGCAACTGCTAGAGAATTAGCAATTCGTATTTCACGCTACATAATGTGTTTTAACTTTTAATGTAGCTACGCTGAAAGGTTTTGCTACTAGCGCTATACATTACGAGGTCATGTTAAGGTGTATACCAAAACTGAGCTAAAAATATAGATTAAGCGAAAAAAATAGCTACATTGAGCTAGAAAACTAAAAACAATGGCAATAACACTGTTGCATGGCAGATAGGATGAGTAATGTTGCAGCTGTAGTTCGCACCTGTTCACCGTGATTTGTGTCTAGTAACATTGCCACTCTCGAAGTCAAGGCTCCATTAGAAGGACAAAGGAAACTCAGAAGAGCTTGGAATTTTTTTTTCAAGCCGCGTGGAAGGAACATATCTACACATCAAAGGCCGCACTCTCGACCTCATAAGATCAAGTGAGGAAGAAGCCAAAATTATTGTGCCCCCGCAGGAGCGTCTGCGTAAGCAGGCGTTGGGTGTTTTTCGACACCACATACCCGAGTACACGAGGGTTGGACCCTTCCACATGTTCCTCTGCATGGCTCAGCCGTGTCTGGTAAATGGGGAGTCCTGGAGTTTGACCCAATGCCAGGTGTTCGGGCCGTTAGGGCTCCCCGGCGGAGGCAACACACCTCTTTGGCCTCTGCTTCACGTAGACGGTCAGTAAATTGGCAGTCGCCTTTTCCTGTCCCCCTCTTAAATCTTTATCTATCCCTTACACTATTCGATATTTCCTGTGTCCTATTTACTTCATATCATTTCCAAGTTTCCGCCCGGCTAGGTATAATCATGTAGGCATGGCCTTCCTTGGTGATGGTCATATGGTTATAGCAGTTACGTATGGCTAGTGGTTTTAAAACACTCCCGCGTTCGGCTCCATGATGGGCGGCCAGCTTAGCTGCCGAACGTAAATGTATTTTCATGCTTAGAGCCCTCTCTTCAGCAAAACCTGATTGGAGGCCGAAAAGGCCCCGTACCGAGGTAATAAACTTCACTAAACCTAGTGAAGGCTTTACAAAGTTTTTGTCATCACGTCTGAAACTGAACAAAAGATTCAAGACATGTCCTAATCGCCAAAGCACTCAACAGTGCATTGGTAAGAGCTACAAAGCAAAGAAAATGAATTCTGGAGACCTCTTGCTCGAAGTTATGACGACTGAGCATAGCAGACAGGTTAAGAACGTTGAGAAGATCGGAGACGACATTGCGTCTGTCCCCCCACATCGTAAACTGAACTACGCTAAGGGTGTAACCTCAGATACAGAACTCCTAAAATGCACAGACGATGAAGTCGTAGAAGCTTTAAGTGATCAGACTGTTCTAGCTGCAAGAACAATAATATTTAGAAACTATGACAATGAAATTCCAACCAAACAACGTTGTGCTGGCCTTCAACACTACAATGCTTCTAAGTGCCGTTATAAGGCCGCTTACCTGTGCCTTATAGTGAGACCATATTTGTCCTATCTCCGCGCGTGCTTTCGGTGTCAGAAATCTGGACACGGATCTCACTCACGTCGCGGAAGAGCAACTTGTGCTCAATGCGATCGAACAGACTATGGGGATGAAATGTGCAAAAACGAGTTATGCTATACTCAATGACCAGATTGTAAAATCAACGGCCGTTTTATAAGCAGTTACTAAGCATAACCGAAAAATATAATAAGTTTTCTAGGGAAATGCGAATTGCGCGTTTTGTTCTGCTCAAAGATCATCCCGTGACATCTCTCTACTGTTGGCGAATATATATATATATATATATATATATATATATATATATATATATATATATATATATGTTCTCAGAGAATCTCTTCGAGTGTGCGGTTTGGGTTACTTTACAAAATCAGACTGGCACAAGACACTGGAGACCATTAACAGTTACTAGATACGACATGCTGTGGTCAAAACAGGGATAAGCATGGCACAGAATGAAATTTATTTTGAGCAAAATGTTGCTCTGTTTGAATCAGTGAAATTTCGTGCCCAGGGGCATGGGACTGTTCACTTCCGTGATAACATAGGCATGCGTGCGCATTATTTTTTAACCTTGCTAGAATCTTACCTTGCCTTTACCTTTGTGTCGCATGGTAATCTTACTTTTTTTGCAGCGACAGGGGATATGTAACGGACCCTGTGTTGGCTCTTGTTCTTTGCAATATTTTCCCAAGTTAATACAAAGCACTCGACTTCTCTTTATGTCACTAATTGTGCCATAAAGCCATTGTGCCATTTATGTGATCACTGTGCCACTAATTTAAGGCAACTGTGCACCAGTATGTCCGAAAGCTGTCTCAAACTTAGCAGTGCTGGTCGATTTCAAATATTGTTGGGCAGCGGTGTTCCTTGTGGCCTCTTCCATGACTCTCCTCGTTAGTTACTATTCAGATTAGGGGCTGATTCGGAGATGTCAATCCTCTGTAGCAACTCGAGCCTCTCTGTAACTCTAATGGCACCTTTGAGTGGGCACTTTACGTATCCAATTATGAAATTGTGAGTGATCGCTTGGCATTCGTGAAACGCTGCGTATACTTCACTCGAGGAGCAGCATCACCCTTCGCCCCGTCGGGTCTGGTTCTAAATTTGATTGTCACTGCCTTTGTAAATAGACGCTGCAGTCTTTCTTATTGGTAATTTGTTATAAATAAGCATAAGCGTCTATACAGCCACAGCCTGAACCTCATCAGAACCTATAAAACTGTGTTTGGTTTTAAAGGGTGCTTTGTTTGCAAGGAACTTGACTAAAAATCTTATACCTAGATTGACGTTTTTGTGGTCATGTTATTATAGTTATGGAAGTGTTCAAATTAATAATGTGGCTGATGTTTTGCAGCCCACGCTGGTGCAAGGTATTCAACGTTGGGCAGCGTTACACGTTGGAAACGGTACTATGCGTTGGAAAGACTCTTAGGCGCTGACAGACATGCGTAGCAGACGTTGCATAAAATAAATATTGTTAATTATTGTTTAAATACCGCAGGGCATAGTTAAACATATCCCAATGCAATTACATCTGAAAGAACACAGAATCCATTCTAAGTATGGCCGTTTGTCCAGCACAAATATAGCACGCAGTATGCTGGAGAGAATAACTGCCATCGCTGGAGAAATTGCACTCTGCTAGTGCAGTTTTGTTTTACTCTGCAATGTTTTCTTAGTGTTTTGCTGTGGCAGGAAGCTTTCGTTATCTGATCAAGTATAAACAGACCGCACTTTCTTCGTCAAAAAGAGCCGACTCCCCAGTGTTGGTACGAGCAGTTCGCGTGGAATTGCGGAACCGAAATGGGCTCGCGCAGTCGCAGCGTCGCCTACAGAAATAACAAACGCCCACCAGACTCGCACGGACTGAGTGATCCTCAGGTGAAGATTTCCAGATAATCTGTTCGTGTTAAAACGGAAGCAACTCTGTCAATTTGAAAACAAGAAGAAAAAGGTGTAACGTTCTTTACACTAAATTTAGGAGCGTTCTGAATTTTGTTTTGTCCATTCAACACGCAGAGGCGACTGACTTGAGCCACCGTAGAAAAAACGGCGGCACCATTCTCGATAGGCGAACAGGACGACGAATGTTCTGTAGCTGCGGCTCGGACGTACTGACCGTGGCTTGTGTGAAGCAACGTTGCCCCATGCACTTGCGCTACAATCTGCCTGATTGCGCATCTAAAAAATTACAACGGGCCCCTCCGTTAGAGGCGGCATGAATGCACTAATGTGGGCGATTCAAACGCGATGAATAGCCCGCACGGCTGCCGGCGTTTTCTGCACAACCGGTGGTCGCTGGGGGGCCAAGTGCAGTCACAATGTCTCACGAAGGTCCTTAATTCCGTCCTACATCGCATTGCATCAGTTCGTGTTCCCCTCAGCGGCCACGTGGCGGTGACGCTAAATGCGCCAGCAGCCGTGTGCTCCGAGAATCGCTTTTGAACAGCAGAGCACTGTACATTGTTCAGATATACTAAACAAACGCGTGAGTGTATGGCCATGATACTTGTATCACTGTCTCGTGATAACAACCTGCGTCATCGATGAAAGCATACGCGCTGGCGTCACTGTGCGTGTACAGCGCATGCGTTTCTACAGGAGTGCACGCAAGCTCAGTAGCAACCAGTGGCTGTCACTGCGCACGCAGGTATTCGTCAGTGTCGTTATTGATAAATGGTACTGCAGGCATCGACGGCCATGCACTCGTGATTGCGCCTAACATATCTCACCTATGCCATGGCTGCTGCCCTTATAGAACAGAAAATCTGAGATGCACTGTAGCGCCAAACACATGATAGACTGTGAAGGTAAATACAAGAAAAAATATGTGCTGCGGCTGTGTTTCACCTACATCTTGCTTCATGAATTTCGGGCTACAATGCATCACGTGCTTGAATAGCTTCAATTAGATCCTCTTGCACAAGACTGGAATGGCGGGAGAAATTCTTTTGTCTGGCACATCAGTTCGGCGGAAGCCCCCAAATCGGAGGAAGGTTCACGAAAGGGAAATATTGCCATTCACCCGATTGTATCGATAATCCATATGATGGTTCCTCACACAAGAAGCTTCACAGTTGAAGAAAGACATTTGGAGGACGCTTAAGCTTCGCCTTTAAAACTGGAATGCGAAAGCATTGAAAGATCCCTGACTGCTCCTTACGCTTCCTGGCAACTGGATCATATGTAACCATAATGTTTATAGGGAAACGCTGGCCGCAAACTTTATGCACGATCGCGGGCTTTCCGGTAGAAACGTGGCCTCTTGCGTGGGCCGCGATGCGGTGGAGGTGAATGCCATCTGGAGGTATTGCAAGAAATCGGGCGCACCCATCTATAGCCTCCAAGATACTCGAGTGCAGGCGCGCGCAAATGGCGGACGCCGTGGCAGGTCTATAATTAGTAGAAATGCTGGAAAAGGGTTTCTTTGAGTTTTCCCGCAACATAATTACGTTTTCTCGTATAGTCAAATTACAATCCGACGCTTTCATATCGGTAGGTCGTGTGGAAATCGTACTTTACTATTTTTCTACGTATTCTAGCTTCAGAAATAAAATTAGTTCAGTAACTTGCTTGCGCCACCTTGAGCGCCTGGGTATTGGGGTGCGAAAATTGTTTTGGTGAAACGACGTCCGACGCCGGACGCATACGCCGGATTTTCAGTGACACGGGGCCCTTAACGCTGACGTGTTAATACGTGCCCTGGTACAGGAAATTGTATTATTGTAATTTGGATTGAAAATATATTGTTACGCAAAAGCTACTGGAAGAACGCAGAAAGAGGAGAACGAAGTGCGTTTGTCTATCCGAAAGGCACTCTAGTGTCTGTTACTGAGAGCCCATAAATATCACGTGTTTCTGGGAAGGCAATTAAGGAATTTTTAAATATCGCCTGTGTCAGATAGCATGATTCTAGTACTTGAGCTAGTCCCCTCGAAGAGAAGGACATGCACGAGATATCGCAGTGTGTAATCAACCAATGAGCAAGCATTCATGAATTTAGTTTTAGCTAATTACCTAATGGCACACAGTGCAAATTGCAAATTGTAGCCGGTGAGACAGTGAGTAATATCTACGTGACAAAAAGATGGCGCTGTAGTCTGGTGAAATGCTGCCTTTTTGTTCCACAAACCTGCTCTGTGTCCTTGCATGTTCTGTGTGCTTCTTGTTATACAATTCTCTCAACTTATACTTCGCGATTATTTGCAATTGGATAATGGATGATTCCTCTAGGAGCACATGCATTTTAATTTATTAACCTAATTTCACGTAAACAAAAGGCTTGCGATTGTCAATCAGCTCCGAATCATCAGCAGCTGAGCGTGTGCGACACATCACACTGCTCCTATAACATATATATATATATATATATATATATAGTAGCGTACTGCGAACAGAGACGCTCAGGCACAATCAGAGGTTTTTTACAGCGAAAGCTTTACTGGCCGCGAACTTGTGATTTCACCGTGGCCGTACTCCGAGGAGGCACATGACGTCACACTGCGTTCTTCGTCTCAACGCGTTCCTCGTCGTTGCGCTCGCCTCCGCTGGCTTCGCCAGCTGCGTCGCATGCTTGATAACATGTCGGATGATTGAAAAGGAGAGCTCGCGTGCGCCGCACTACAGTTGAGGCGGCAGTATGGACGGCGACAATTCTGATAAGCAGGAGGAGGTCTGGAATCGACATCGGAACGAGATTAATAGGAAACGAACCGATCAGGGAACAGACGAACAGCAAGCCGAACGACTGGCTAAACGCCGCAACATAGCTAGACAACCCGACTTACGTGGACTTGCAATCAAGATTAACCAAGGCTAGCCATACTATGCCTTAGCTTTCGCTACGTATATCCTGGTATTGCCGAGCTAAGCCAGTGCCAATTTTTTTAGACAGTCTTGGCGAAATACTCCGTTTTCCGTATATGGCAGGTATGTTTGTAGAGTTTTTCGTGCAGTCTAAAAATGTGCCTTGTGCGTTCTGAAGAATTGACTTACCATCCCGGGCCTTCAAAAGTGGATGTGAGCGAAGATGTTGAAAACCGCCACTACAACTACTGAGGAGTGTATGCAAAGCTCTATTGCAATGCTTTATACAAGAGCATTGTATGCAATGCTTTAGTATGCTATGCCACTGCCATGGCAGCTTGCGTAACTGCAGTTGTTACCGGGAAATGTATGCTGGGAGGGCTACGAGCTTCGCATTCTAATCAGGAGCGTCTTATTATCAATTCTGTTGTTAATATGCTTGTTTTGTGCTCGTTCTTTATTGAAACGAATGCTGTCCTGTATGTTGTATGCGTGATTCCAAATAATTTATGTACTTTTCGCTTCACTTTGCTGATTTCTTCAAGCCTGCTTCACCTCCGCCGCGTGTCGGCCCGGTATTGTACTACCTCCGGGATCGGCCCAGACTGTGCCCACGGATATCAACACGAAATATGTCGACCAACGAGAGGCTATCATCTGCGCTGCAAAGCTCTGGAAGACAAAATTTTAGCGATATGCGCCATGAAACTTCCCGTAAAAGTGCACTGTCGTTTCACTTAGATAATTTTTCGCAAAACACCATTTTATGCATGGAAGTACGAAAGTGACCAGATCACCAATGCATTTATTCGCTAATATCGGGAATTAATGCCTCGAAACGGGTGTCAGCCTGTGAATTTGTTACAAGCGGATACGACTCGTCAACTCTCCGGCTAGAATTTGTAAATTTCAGTATGTGTCGTAATTAAGGCTATTAGTTAAAGACTTGAGAAGTCAATGCTTCTTGATAAGTCAGTTATTTATTTGAATTCGCGAATAATTTCAGCCTGTCTGAGCTTACCAACTGAAAAATTATAATTGTGCTATCTGCCACAGGGGATTTTTTAAAGATAAATTGGTTAATGCCTTCGCAGAAACACCCGGCATGCTTGAGATGCGAAGGCAAGCGAGGAGCAGGCTGGCTGCGACGAGCGGATGGGGCACAACCCCTACCTACTTTTCAGAATGAAGGCAACAGAAACATAAAAAAGGAAGGTAGGAAGATTGAATCCAAAACCAACGCATTCCCCGGTTGTTCTCTCTATAATCGGAGCCAAGCGGGGCGGAGCGCTACCAAGTTTGAAACCGAGGCCGAAATTTTGTCTGTAGGGGCGCTATAACGTAAAACTATTCCAAAGTTTTCTATTCCAATTCTGCTATCAGCCCTCCACGATTGGTCAAAAACTTTTTCGACCACTCCCACTTCACCTGTCTGTCACGCGACGTCACGAAAACCACGATACCTCCCCATCTGATATGATGTGTACACACTGAGTATGCATGATACAGTTATTTCTGGTTCGCCGCCTTTTCGCCATTAGCCCTCGGCTATTGGTCAAAAGATTTCGGGCAGCGCCCACTTCACCTGCCTGTCACGCGACGTCACAAAACCGCGAAAACTCACCGCGCCAAAGTGGCGTGTACGCATTAAAGACGCATTAATATGCCTTACAAAACTGAATTTTCTTCTGAATAGCCGCAGGCTGCCCAGTTCTCAAAGGAATAAAAGATGGCTGCCGCCGATCGCTCAGGCACTCGCTCCTCCCACTTGCCGGAGAGCATGGGTGTATTTGCGCATAATGAAACTTCTTGCGTGGCCGTGTAACGTTTTCGAGCACTTTCGGCACGTTTACCACCTCATTATGCCATCTCTTCTTTGCTGAGGGTCCGTTTTAGCGTCATTCTTAAGCTTCCGTTGCATGCCGCCGCGATTTTCGACCAACCCGCCGCGGTTGCTCAGTGGCTATGGTGTTAGGCTGCTGAGCGCGAGGTCGCGGGATCGAATCCCGGCCACGGCGGCCGCATTTCGATGGGGGCGAAATGCGAAAAACACCCGTGTACTTAGATTTAGGTGCACGTTAAAGAACCCCAGGTGGTCGAAATTTCCGGAGTCCTCCAGTACGGCGTGCCTCAAATACAGAAAGTGGTTTTGGCTCGTAAAACCCCATAATTAAAAAAAATATTATTTTCGACCAGCCACCGCAAGCTAAGTAAGGGAAAGCCGACCTATCGCAGACGCAGGCACGCGTCTTCATCCGGTTATCGATTTTCAGTGCACTGGCTCTGCCCCATCGAATCCCTCTCCGTTTGAACGTTCTCCTCGCCTCTTGTCAGCCAATTAGATACGACAAGCCGCTCAGTGTAGGCAATGTTATTCGTTTTTCAAGCAAACAAAAGTGACCTCCTATGAAGGAGGAGAGCGTTTTTTTGTGTGTGTGTGTTCAGACAACCCTGCGGGTGACCACCCGGTGCATGCGTCGGTGTTTACGTAAATTTAACGTCAAGAGATTGGAATAGAAACATATTGGAATAGTTTTACGTTATAGGGTTCCTAGGTTCCTTTGTCGGCTGGATGACAAATTTTACTGTGATGAATCCTTTCCTGCATATTTTTTTTCTCTTGGGAGGACGAGTGGGATTGTGGAAAACGTACAACACAAAAATATTTTGTTATAGGTTATCGTGAATACTCTCCACCACGCAACACCAACCTATGCGTTCCCTTCAACATCAATCTCTCCGAGCTGAGTCCCGCCCCTAAAGGGGCGTTCACTTTTCGACCCGCCAGAGGCTAGACCCAACCAGTTCGACTCGATTTCTTCCTGAGAATAACAAATGCCTGGGGGCCCTTCCGGGCTTCGGCGTTCTGCCCACTGTCGGACACTGAAGTAGTGGTTCTGCTCGCATCGCGCGAGCTGTCTGACGCAGTGTTCGTCACCCGAGGCGACTAAAGCAATCAGCCAGTGACGCTGAGGCACTCTGACGTGCGTCCCGTTGATGTGAAACTAACTGGACGCCCCTTTGGGCGATCTTGGCTTTTCTTTGGGTAACTGTGCGCGTGCCATTCGGCATTGTTGTCCAGAAGAAAAAGCAGAGGCGAGAAAAGTCATTCCCGTGTATTCCTCTCGGGTCAAGAGAGAAAGCAAGGAGACGGAAGGCAGCGCTCGGGTCAAAAGCTTGGCGCCGACGAGCGGCCTACTTTAGGGGTGCGTGTCGCGGTCAAAATCCCAGCGAAACTGAAGGCGAGATGCGGGCTGCTCAGTTTAATCAGTTTTGCTGTACGTGACACCAGTAATGAGATGAAAGTTTCGAGTACGCGTGACATCTTCGATGGCAAAGTCGCGATGAAGACGCAGAAGCCAAGGAGAGCAATCGCGTTGATTGCTCCGCACTGCACGGCGATATCACTTTGCACTTTTGAGGATTTCTTTGGTTTAGAGGGAAACCATAAATCCGTGTTTGAAAAGTTCACCACCTCTCGCGGTAGCGTAGTGGGAATGGGGTACCGCGGCTGAGCTGATGGTCGCAGGTGCGGCTTTATTGAGATTGGGTCGAAATACACAAGCGCTCTTGTATTCTGAGAAAAAGATGCACATTAAGGAAATAACCCCAGTTCTAAGTTGTAGCGTAGTTTCTTACCGCGGCGTGCCTCATAATGAGATCGCGGTTTCGGCACGTAAGCACACAGAATTGTTTCTTTTTCTTTCCAGCTCTGTGGGTTTCCTTGACATGAACAATCTTGTCGTTGATATCGGAGGGCAACTACGTGTTAAAGCCCTGCACATATCATTTCTATATATTGCTACGGCATGAGCCGGGCGAGGAGAAGAAGAAGAAGACGTTAGCGTGTGCATGCGTGTGCAGTCTCGGGACGCCATCTTTACTTCGCCATCAATCTCGGTCCTTAAATAAAGCCTGTTTAACTTTAACCGTAACAGTTTTACCGTCTGCGTCTCTGCGAAATACTCCTCTGCCTATTATGATGGTGAAGAACAAAGTGCGTGTGTTAATTGATAGTATACCTGCAACAGCATTAGTGGATACTGGTGCTACCGTTTCCGTCATGAGTGTGACTTTCAAGGAGAGGCTGGGTCGGAAAGTTATGTTCCCGTGGAATGGTGATGTGACGTTTCGTGGTGTCAGTGGAGAGTGCCTAGTGCCCCTTGGTATCTGTGTTGCAAGTGTTTTGTTCGGAGGAGAAGACCTTAAAACAGAATTCCTCGTATTACCGCGGTGCACTCATGACGTAATTCTCGGGATTGACTTTCTTCAGGATTGTGGTGCATCTGTTAACTGTGGCACAGGCGAAATTACTTTGAATAGCGCACTTCTCGCCACCCTTGCCGACACATCCTTACCAGTGAAAAACTATTGTGTTGTTTCGAAGAATTTGCTGGTACCGCCTTGGTCGCTGTCACGTGTCCCTGTCAACTTCACTGCTGCCGACCTTTCATCGTTTGACGCGCAAGTCCAGCCACTTACGTCGAGCTGCGCAAAGAAAGATGTACTCGTGCCACGCTCTGTCGTGAGAGTAGTGAATGGCGTCTCAAATTTGTGGGCTTTCAATTGTTCTTGCGTCCCTGCCGTTCTCCCGCGTGATATGAAGCTTGCTGAATTTGACAAGATTACTTATAGCTCCATTACAGTTCTAAGCGAGGAGGAGCAGTCTCATACTAGCGATCCCCAACGAAACATTTCTGAAGAGCAGATCCTACGAATGATCAACAAGGCACTGCCCTCACATGAGCGCCGCGCTCTCGCACAAGTATTGTGGGCACATCTTTCTTTGTTCGATTTCACACAAGGCGACAAGCAGGCTTCACTCCCGCGTTCTCGTGCTCGCCACAGAATTGACACCGGATCTGCGCACCCCATTCGGCAAAAGCCTTACCGCGTTTCTTCAACCGAGAGGACAATTATTGCTGAACAGGTGAAAGACATGCTGCAGAATAACGTCGTTCAAGAGTCTTCTAGTCCGTGGGCAGCACCAGTGATCTTAGTAAAGAAGAAGGATGGATCGTGGCGGTTTTGCGTCGATTACAGGAAACTGAATGCGGTCACCAAAAAGGATATGTATCCACTTCCTAGAATTGATGATGTCATCGATTGTTTACATTCCGCTGCCTACTTTTCATCACTGGATTTGTGATCAGGGTATTGGCAGATACCCATGCACCCAGACGATAAGGAGAAAACGGCCTTCGTGACACCAGACGGTCTTTATGAATTTAACGTTATGCCGTTCGGCCTTTGTAACGCGCCAGCAACATTCGAACGATTCATGGATACTATCCTCCGAGGACTTAAATGGGAAATTTGTTTGTGCTACCTCGACGATGTGGTGATTTTTGGCAGCACATTGAGTGAGCATAACAGCCGTCTCAGTCTTGTTCTGGATTGTGTCAAACAAGCCGGCTTGATCCTAAATTCCAAGAAATGTCGTTTCGGGGAAACCGAGACGTTAGTACTTGGGCATCTGGTCGACAAAAACGGTGTGAGGCCAGATCCACGGAAGATTGAGGCAGTCAGCTCCTTCGAAGCACCGAAGTCAGTGCGGGAGTTGAGAAGTTTCTTGGGCCTGTGCTCGTATTTTCGTCGCTTCGTCCCAAGATTCGCCGACGTGGTGTACCCCCTAACATGTCTTCTCCAAAAAGCCGTCCCTTTCAACTGGACATCGGCTTGCGACGACGCGTTCCGCCAGCTAAAATTTCTGCTAACGTCAGGGCCCATATTGCGTCACTTCGATGCATCCGCACCTACGGAAGTGCACGCTGATGCCAGTGGCATCGGCATCGGTGCCGTACTTGTGCAACGTCATCAAGGAGCTGAACACGTTGTGGCTTATGCTAGTCGCTCTTTGACTAAGGCGGAACGCAATTACACTGTGACTGAACAAGAATGCTTGGCAGCTGTTTTCGCTGTCCACAAATTTCGACCCTATATCTATGGACGCCCGTTCACTGTCATTACTGACCACCACGCGTTGTGCTGGTTGGTGAATCACCGTGACCCGAGTGGACGACTGGCACGTTGGGCTCTTCGACTGCAGGAGTACGACTTCGTTATTTCCTACAAGTCCGGGCGTCGCCACGCAGATGCGGACTGTCTCTCCCGCCTTCCTCTGACGACGACGGAGTGTGACGAAGACAATTTTGATGACTGTTTTGCTCCCATTTCTTCTACATTCCCAGATTCGATGACTTTCAAAGCAGAGCAGGAAAATGATATTAGTTTGGAACCTCTATTTGTAGCCGCATCGCGTCCTGGAGCCACCGGTCGATTTTGTGTCCGTGACGGCCTGCTTTACAAGACCAATTATGCTGTTAAAGGAGCACGCTTCCTTCTGGTGGTGCCGCAAAGTCTGCGAACGGACATACTGAGAGCCATGCACAACGATGTAACCTCTGGTCATCTAGCATTCGTAAGAACTTTGAACCGGACACAGGAGCGTTTTTACTGGCCCAAAATGCGGGCCACAGTCAAGCACTACGTCGCCAGTTGCGAACAATGTCAACGCTACAAGCGCCCTACGACCGCTCCGCCAGGTCTTCTCCAACCTCTGCCGCTACCTTGCCTGCCATTTGAACAAGTGGGTATCGATCTTCTGGGCCCATTTCCCCGATCATCTAACGACAACCGATGGGTGATCGTATGTGTCGACCATCTGACCCGTTACGCGGAAACGGCGGCCGTACCATCTTCAACAGCTGCGTCCGTTGCGACGTTTTTGCTTCGATTCATTATTCTTCGACATGGTCCCCCCCGTGTCATCATTAGCGATCGCGGTCGTCAGTTCGTTGCGGACGCCGTAGAAGAACTGCTTCGTCTCTGCAGTTCGCAGTTCCGTCATTCAACGCCTTATCACCCTCAGACAAATGGGCTCGTGGAACGTACGAACAGAACTCTAACTAACATGCTGGCCATGTACGTATCTTCCGATCACAAGGACTGGGATGACGTACTCCCCTTCATCACCTATGCTTATAATACTGCAAAGCATGAGACGACCGATTACAGTCCTTTTTATCTCCTTTACGCACGTTCACCGCTAAGCTGCATTGACACTATACTACCGTTTGACTTTCACAGCGAGTACTCTGTTGCCAAGACGCTTTGTCTTGCCGAAGAAGCCAGGCGTATCGCTCGTCTTCGCACTGTGGCATCGCAAGACCGATCGAAAGAGCGCTATGACAGCCGACATCAGTTTGTCTCGTACGCCAAAGGAGACTTTGTGTGGTTGTGGACTCCGCAACGTAAACGTGGCTTATGCGAAAAGTTTTTACCCCAGTACACGGGCCCATTCGTCATTGTAGATCGCTTGAGTGACTTGACGTACGTGGTGGCACGCTTGACGTCGGCTGGTCGTCGGTCTCCTTATCCAGTTAGTACATGTTGCCCGTCTTAAGCGGTTTCACCCTACGCTTTCCGAGTGATTTGGACTTGCCCAGCGGGCTTCGTCTGGCAACCGGGGATTGCTACGGCATGAGCCGGGCGAGGAGAAGAAGAAGAAGACGTTAGCGTGTGCATGCGTGTGCAGTCTCGGGACGCCATCTTTACTTCGCCATCAATCTCGGTCCTTAAATAAAGCCTGTCTAACTTTAACCGTAACAATATGTATAAGCGTGCTTATATGTGTATGTCCTTGCAGTGGACATAAAATAGGATGATGATGATTATGATGATGATGATGCTGCTGATGATGATGATTGCGTGCGTGTGTGCGTGTGTGTGCGTGCGTGTGCGTGCGTGTGTGCGTGTGCGCGCGCGCGCGCGTGTGTGTGTGTGTGTGTGTGTGTGTGTGTGTGTTTGTGTCACAAGAGGTAATTAATCCCTATAAATACCTCTAAATGCGTCAAATATTTGCATGCCAGCTTCATCCTTACGAAAACCTTAGCCCCATGTGAATGAGCGGTAGGATATTTGCTGAGCCCTCTTCATATTATAAAATACAAAGAGCAATGGGACAATAAAGTAAGACTAGTGTGTAGCTTCGTGTACTTCCACATTATGAACTACACGAATTTTTGTAATGAGTTTAAATGAACAGGTCGCTGAATCAGTTCATTTCGTCCGTCTCTTCGGATAATCCTGTTTGCTCCATGTTCTACTGGCTATATTAAAGAAAATAGTTATTTAAGTGCAAAAAAATGCAAGCCAAGCAAACAGGCTTGAAATAATTCACAGCCTCATAGAGCCTTTGCTGTTTATTCGGAACGAAGGACCCCCCCAAAGGACCCCGACGAAATGTCAAAGTATAGTTAATCCAGTGTGCTTGAATCATGGCGAATGACTCTTTTATTTTATTGCGCTTCTCCCTTGCCAGGCGGGTCTCCATGAAACATTTCATTATAATCACCTTTTGTTGTTCTATTTAGCAAGATCCGTAGACATACGCGAAAGAGAATTTATACCTCGACGTAGTTTGCATAGTGCACCCGTTGCTATCCGCTTTCGGAAGGGCGTCCAAGGGCGAGCCAAACAACAATCTGGCTAAAGGGACGAGGAAAGAACAACAAACGGCAGCGGCAAATAGAATGGCGCAGCGATTTGTGCGCGGCCGAGAGAAAATGACCTGCCGCGCACTGCGTGTAAATAGAACGAATCCGCGCGCACGCACTCCGGCCAGAGGCACGAACGATTTGGAGGTCCAGCCCTGGGCGTTATTTGCGGAATCGCGGCTCACGAGGCGAAGGAGGAGGAGGGGGAGGTGGGGGGATGCTTTCGCTTAAGGCGGCAGTGTTTGTTTAACGCGCCCCACAACCAGACCGGAAGACAGCGAAGCATTGCCGCCCTTTTAAGCATGCAGACCAAGGGAGGAAGAGAGTAGGATGCCGGACGGAGAGCACCACACTTGTACATCTGTGTTTGTTTTTTGTTCTTTGCATTTTTTTTGTGCCCTGTCACTTCTCGTGGCTTACGCATTCTCTCGAGAGATTCCGTTCGGCTGTGTGGTTCGCGCATGCGCGGCGGCTGCTCTGTGCCCGAAGCCGACATGCCTTTATTCTGGGCGGAATAACTTTTCTTCCTCGTCGTGCACGTCATTGTCGGGAACCACCACGTGTGTATAAATATTGGCACCTACCTCCCGGGAGCTGACGGACCACGAGGCGTAGGCTTACTTAACTGTCCTTCGCTGCTTTCTTCTGGCTTGATTAGGAAACTTCCTTCTTCTTCTTCTCTCTCTCGCTCGCTCTCTCTATCTCTCTCTCTGTCTCTCTGTCTCTCTCTCGCTCTCCCTCTCTGTCTCGCTTGTATGTCCGTAGAGGAAAATTCCGAAAGCACAGCTATAGGGCAAAGCACTCGCGCACAGAACCATCGCTTTTGCTCTCGCACACGCGATGTAACCTTGAAGAACTGTGGCGTTTCACTTCCTTAAAGTGCACTTTGAGTCTGTTATGAGGAATGTCGTATCGTGGACGGCTAAAGAGATAAATTCCGCAGCTTTAAGTGCAAAAACCACGATCTCATTATGCGGTATGCAGTAGTTTACCCACGTGCGGCTCTTTAACGTGCGCCTAAATAAAAGTACATAAATACTTAAACTTCGCTATATAACTAAATAACAAGGAACAATGCGAAATAAGTGAAATGCGACTGCCGCGGCCCCGGCGTCGAATCCTTCTTGCGCTCCGCATCAGTGCGGCATAGCTGCTGAACCACAGCGGTGGGCACGGCGTCAAATTTAAAGCGAAGCTTTGGTCTCGCTTCCCACTTAACGGTTTCTGGGTGCAGCCTGCTTTTTGCATGGTGGGTCATGGCGGGTAAGGTTCCAATTGCCCTCATTCGTCAAGCGGTATTGCTGGTTGGCAGGAGAGTCCTGCCTAACACAGTGGTTTAGAACGCGGCTTTGAGAGCGAGGGTCGATTTCAGCTCGTAAACGTGAACTGGAGCTTCGTCGAAGGCACTGAGTCGTCCACCCTAAATGGCTGCAGGAAATAGCACCTCTTCCTCTCCACAATTACACTCTTCGTCGAGTGGGGGGCTATGAACACCGATGAGGTCTGTTAACAGGAGGAGGTCCACCTAGTGCACGCGTCTATTTCGTCTGCTGCCGAAGTGCTGATTGGCTGGTGGTGCCTGTTTCCTTCTTACGCGTATCCCAGCCCAGCTAGAATACACTTACGAAATACTTCGATAGTTCGCCCCGAAACTTGACGCCGAGCACCATTGTTATACGAAGCGAAGAATGGCTTGGAACACGAGCTAAAGAGCCACAGCTCGTCGAGTGTTTCGGTACGATTGAACCTTTACCTTCAGCGCAAACAACACAGACTGAACAGGCTGTTCAGCTATTTGGTATTGCATTACGCGAGGCTTACCGCGAACGGAGGACATAAGAGGACAGAACAGAGATAACTCAGACACGACGCTGTCAACAAACAAGTGATAGTTTATTGCAATGGCAGTTTGTTCCTCTTTTTGTATGTTTTTGCTTCTTTGCTAAGTATTGTACCGTTATAATGCGTAGTCAACAAGTGCAATTTACCATCAGTTCTTAGTACAGCCGATTTTTAGTCGTCTGTGTCGTCCTGTGTGCTCCGGTTGCACTGTATCTCACTTAAAACAGATTGTACGCGAGTGAAGCTTCACGAGTGCATGCTCGAGTCGTGCCGTCTTTATGCCACGTTCATTCCGTATTCTACGTGCTGCAGGTAAAGTTGGATCCCGTGTGCCCATTTCCTCGTCAACTCGAAGCCGGGGGGCGGGGGGGGGGTTCGATAAGCACCGATGATACAGCAGTAAAACCTCACCGTGGTGCTTACGAGTGCAGTCAAATACATTGAAAAAAAGAACGTTTGTGCAGAATGAGTTCCGTCCGGACGTGTCTACGATCTTGCAACCCCACAAGCTTATGCCGAGGGAGGCACGTCCTGGTTAAAATGTGTCCAACCTGGTTGTGGGCTCCATACTTACAGATAGTAGCCAAACAGGAATAGCGTCTCTCTCGAAGATCAAAGAAAGCTTAGCATGAACAGATTCTCAAACTGCGTTGAATCCCACATATACGTTTCTTTTTTTTTTCTGTATACTAGCCTTCATACACTGCCTTGTGTAGAGCGGCCGCTAGTTGTATAAAAATAACACTGTCGTCCATCGGGTGTTTTGCGTATTTTGCCTTGTATTCTATTCATTATTTAATACCGTTGCTACGAGTGACCGATATCGGTGACAAGAAAAGCGCACCGTCATGCCACTGAATCATGAAGCGCAAAAAGTATGGTAGACAAAAAACGAATAATTTCTTTGGTTTTACGGGTCAAAACCACGATATTATTATGAGGCACATCGTAGTGTGGGACTACGGGATAATTTTGACCATCTGGAGTTCTTTAACGTGCACCCAATTCAAGGTACGCGGGCGCTTCGTGCATTTCGCCCCAATCGAAATGTGGCTGCCACTGCCTGGATTCGATCCCGCGTCCTCGGCCTGAGCCCCGCAACTCGAAAGCCACTACGCCGCCACCCGAGCGAGTAATGGTAGGTGAAGACTATGGTTACAGAATACGGCTCCAGAGTGAGAAGCAGTTGCAGTGATAGCTTTCGAATTATCACCACATGCGCGCTGTTTACCGGAGTAATCAGACTCAGAACAGATTCGTAGTGGTGCGGGAGGGAGATAAACGTCTTGCTGAAGATTAGAAGGCAGCTGGAGAGACCCTCAGTCTAGAGTACTTCTGGTGTTTGGGGTGATCATGCAGCGCTGTGCTGATTAAGCTCTATGAGGTAAGCGTACGTGGCTGTGGAAGGAGTCTGGTACAGGGAAGAGGGAAGCACTGGTTAGAGTTCCAGGCAATGCAAACCACGTATATGTGAAGAAATAGGTTTCCCACTGCCAGGTGTACAGAGAGCCGGAGGTTCGTTGAGTAAAGCCCGGTGAAGGTGAAATCACGTGGGAGAGAGTAAGATGGTCATTTGCTTATGCCTAACGGAGCAGCTAGCACTTGAGGACCATGGTCATTGGTCGCTTTTCTGTCTGTAATGCAGTTTTTTTATGCGACCGCACTCACTTGACTTGTCTCAGGCGCTTTAGCACACTCTCGAGCATCGCGGTGCGTGCCGCAACCGCAGCCTGGTGACGCAAGGATGCTGTTATGCTTTGCCAGCTTAAGGTGGTAGGCCACAAACACAAAAGAAAACTCAATAAATTGGAAGCCAGGATTTAAATAACTTCTTTCCCTAAATAAGAATGTCTTACTCATCTCATTCAGCTAGTCAAAGTACAGAAATGGGTTTATTTCATGTTTTGGCTGGTAATTATTGTCATAAAGTGAATTGAAGGTGCTAGTCGAGCCATCCATGATAAGTAACTAATGAACGACTGAACCGAGTAAGGCTTTAGCATTTACGTAGCTAATCGTGGTTCCTATGTAATGAACTAGCATAAATGCATTGTGATAAATGTTGAGGAAGTAATGCTCGAAAAAGTAAGCAAAGAGAAAAAAATGCCAATTTCGACCAATTTTGAAAAATTAGCTATAAACGTAAAAAATTTTACATCATTTTCTTTTCTAGTTCGTTGCACACATCTCTGTGTGAGGAATGAGTGTCCAAAATTTTATATGAAAATATTCATTTAAAATTTATCAAGGTTTGCGTAACATCAGGTGGAGCAAAATCTTGTATTTTTTTACTGTAAAACAATGTTTAAACCATGTAATAGACCCTGAAAAAAACATACACTTTAAGCGCACCAGCTTCATAGCTAGATCCCCCATGAGATGCACCAGAGTCTTTTATTGTTCGTGTGGCTATCAGTGACAACATAAGATGAAAAAGGTGTTTTCAATAATATTTATATAAAAAATGGTACTGATTCTGGGTTTCGCTGTACCAGGGTATGAGTGGGAAAACTCACGAACTAATGGTAATAGGGAGATAACTAATTTTACAACTTGTTACTCAATATTGGCGTATACATAAAATGTAGAAAACCAGAAATTAAAAAAATAACTTTTTTTTACGTGGCCTACCACCTTAACAAAGACAGACGTTCCGGCGTCTCATCACGCCTAGGGATTTCTAGGTCGTCGTAACTTGTGGGTTCACTATAAGGTTGCTTTGAAACGCTGAAATTATTCAGATACTCATTCAATGAGTCAGATATCTATTAATACAAAAAATATTAGGGCAGAACTGATCTCACGATGACTGTAGAACGTAAAGCGAATAGCATTGGAGCAGTGCAGCGAGAGTGGCTGTACGTGAAGTAACGTTTACTCAGCATATGCAGTGATAATTCACACACTTTCGTTGTTTCGACTATACGCAACTTACTCCGATATCGCCTCAATTTGCAGTGGCAGAGATTGCCAAGGTCGACCATGAGCATGGTGGCATAACACTGCCAGTCGGAACCCGGCGCAGTGACGATGGAACGACGAAGAAGGAATTATATCGATAGAACGACAAAGGCGGTGTAACGATCGCGGTATGACGACAATTCGATCTCGATTCTTAAATTAGGCGATAGCGTAACGACAATCCGAGGACAGTGAGATGACGACAACTTTGTGGCTTCGACGGTGGGACGGCAGTATAACGACAACCAGATGAAGAAGCTGGATTGACGGCAACGACACGACCATGGCGACATGACGATGAGCGTAAGACAACGTGCGCATCATAGCCTCTTTCTGACGATGACGCAAAGACGAGGATGAGGCGAGGACACTGATGGCCTAACGACGACAGTACCACGTCTGTGGGACGAGGATGGGTCGCGACCTGATGACAATCGCATGTCGCAGTTACGAGGATGACGATGTAACCACCGCGGCGGCATCACGAGGGTGGTTTGACAACGAATGCATGACGATGACACAATGACGACGCGGCGTGACAACGGCATGAGAACAATGAGAAGACGACAAGTGCGCGGTGACAATGGCGCTATTACAACTGTACCAAGCCTGCGTGACAACACTGATGTCACAACGGCTTGACGAGAGTCGGATGACGAGGCTGAAGTGAGCACGATTGAATGATCACGACACCATCGCGACGGTGGTGTGACATCGTATGCAAAACGACTGTATGACGACGATGACGACGATGACGTGACGACGATGGCATGACGAGAGTCGGATGATAAAGGTGCGATCATAACGATGCAATGATATCGATGGCATGATGACCACGTGACGCCATAGCCGAATCTCATACCTAGTGGCCCAATCTGTTAGACAACTTGGGCCAATGGGTCACGGTAGAAGACGTGGTGATGGCGGAATCACAAGAGTAAGATCACGAAGCTGAAATAACGATGATGGAACGAGCGCGACGACACCGCGACCAGGAGCATATGCGTAATGACCCAAGAAAGTGCACGACTAGGGTCACTAGGTCAACGTAGGAAGCTCAAAACGGCCGAAGTAGGCAAAGAGTGCTCTTCGCATTAGAAACTTCAATATTAGACCAAAATGCTGTTTCTTTGAATGCACGCGCCAGACTGGCGGCACTTACGACCAAGATGATTATACATGGTCTTTCACTTAACTTGAACCAAGGATTTGAAAAAAAGGGCTTAACCGCAGCCGAATGAAATCAACGGCGTGTGGTTTGCCGTCATGTGGTTTTCCTTTGAGCATTTTTATGTACCGTTTAAATAGTTTACGAAGATCAATTACGCAAAATTTTTAATATTCACTTTATGTAAAGGGCATTTCGTTGTGTTGTAAAGGGGGTTCAGAAACGACTGATAGAATTTTTCGTTCCAACATACATGGTGCGTGGCGATTTTTTCGACGTTTAAGGAAATCCCACGAAATATAAACAAAAACCACCTGACTGCGCTCGTGCACTATCATATTACAGCGCTCTCAACCGTGCGTGAAGCCTATCGCATATCAGGGAAGACGGCGCTTCATTTCCGTGTGCCACCGCCACAGATGCGGATGCACTGTGAAGCCGATGCCTAGATTCGCGCCCGCTCACTTCACCACGGTTCGCGTGCACGGTTCTTTCGCACGAAGCAGGGCTGAGAATGCTGCAATACAGCGCCGCACGAGTGAAGTCACGCGGTTGTATTTAATACCGATGTCACGTACTCGAACACGGCCGCTCAGGCCGAGCACGTTAGTTGTGTTCTATCCTCGCGCTACCTGCACGTGAGCCTATCTTCATGTTTTCGTGCTTTTGGGGCCATAGTCGGGCCGCTATAAGGCCTCTTCCGAGTGGGAAGCGCGATTAAAATAAAGTCGGATGGTAAAGTCCAGGTAAAGTGTGCACATGGTGTCGTCATTGGTAGTGACGGGTTCATGCAATCCGAGAGAAATGTACCAGGCAGCACCAGCAGTGTAGGTTGGGAGCAAGGCGTAGCGTGATACCGTAGTGTGAAATGTCGACCTGCCGCAGGTCCTCGTAGATCCCTGGGCCTCTAGAACTCGGAGCTCTAAAAGTAGACCGTCTGGTAGCTCTGGACTTTCGTGGAGATAGCGCAAGTGTTGGTCATTCATGACATAGACGTAGAACTTATACTAGAGCTGAAAAAACCAGATGCAGAGTTGCTCCTGTAAAACCTTGGTATGTCATGCAAGCGCGGAAAGTGTCAGCACAGCACATCGGAAGGCGCACCTGCTGCTGCTTGCAGTGAAATCTCGGATGCCAATAGCATCAGGGTTGCGGTGGTCGCTGAAGGCATCGCGGAGGTTTTTATTGTGGCGGCGCCGTGCCTGCGAGAGTGAGCTTTGCGCCTTGTGGAGCCGGTGGGAGAATCTCTGTATCGGTGATGAGTGAGGCGCCCCCGAACAGGAAGCGGACGGCTTGCGGGAACGTCGAAGGAATCAGAAGGCCGAAGAGTAGCGGAAGGCGCTCAAGTTTGGCCCACTGGATTCCTTGGAAAGAATCGTCGCGCAGCTGCCTTTGAACTGAGGAGTAGTCTCATGAGCCGAGTAGAGGTCTGATGCTGGGGCCGGTGCGTGCATGCTGACGATCGGCAAGGGTGGACCCAAGGGATGTGGGCCGACAAGACGTGCAGTGGTGCGACGGTTCAAATGGCGAGAGCTGTTGTGAGTGAGTGCTCAAGGTGACGTAGTGAACAAGGACGGCTGCCCGCAAATCCGCGTAGAGGTTGGGGCCGCGGGATTAGAGCCGGAGCCTGGAACGCAGCCTTGAGCCTGAAACCTTGTTGAGAAGAAAATGGCTGTCCAGCTGGATGAACGAGATGTCCGGCATGTCGAAGTAGAATTCTCAAACACCTTACAATCGCGGAACGTCTGCCGAACCGCGTGAGGCCACGTCACTACTCGCCATGGTAGAGTCGACTCGGTGCGCTGACGTTGGTGTGGCTGGGCTCGGTCGTCCGGTGTCGCCAATTTGTGGTAGGTGACGCGAAGAGCTAGCCGCCGTAGCCACGGTTTATTTAGGCCAGCCAGCCATGGTGCAGCGGGATCTCGAAAGCGGCTGACGCCGCGGCCGCCCAGGGCGGTCGCGCTAGCGCGTTGTATCCTCGCGCTACCTGCACGTGAGCCCATCTTCTTCGCCTGCTTTGAAGGCGATAGTTGCGCCGCTACAGCGCCCCCATTAGTGGGAGTCGAACTCACGATCTTCGGTGGGAGTCGTACCCTCGACCTTTGCTGGGACCAAAATTGAACGCCACTAAAATTGATGGTGCCACCATTGATGATCGCGCCCATGATAACTGGTGAGAGTGCAACCCACGACATTTGGTGTTATTTAAGGCACAATGAATTAAGATAGCGGTAACTAAGGAACTCGCACCCACTACCTTTCGTGGAAGTCGAACCCTCGACCTTTGGTTAGACGAAAATCGATGGTGCCACCATCAATGGCAGAACCCCCGATCATTGGTGGGAGTCAACCTACTACCATTGATGTTAATTATTGCGCATGTAGTTATGGCACAGTTAACTATGATACAGTTCAGTAAGACACTTGAACCCACGACCTTTGTTGGGAGAAAACAAGAAATAGGAAGCAAGAATGCATCCGAATGAGAATGTCAAGTAATTTGACTCGTGAGCCCGCAAGCTTTCGCCTTCATTCTCTTTAGCGTGGGCTAGAGTGACTGTGAATTTTTTTTTCAGCTGCTGCTGCTGTGGTATACTTATCGGCTTTAGTAGCCATGTTTCGATAGGAGCAGCTTGTGTACAAAAACTGCCGCATATGTAAATTTAGAGGCATTTTCGAAAAAGGCAGCCAATCTAAATTCAGAGCCCCCTCGGTGACGACGCGTCCCATAGCTCACTGAGTTGCTTTGGAAAGGCCATTAATAAAATTTAATTTCATTTGAATTGCTACTGAGACACGATGGCGATCACTATTGGTAATCTAGTGTAACAGCCGATATCGTTCAATTTTAAGAAGGAAAGAGAGGTAAGTGGAATGCCACAGGAGGGAATGTTAACCGCAAGATAAATATCCAGTTTGCTACCCTGTGCTGTGGAAGTGGAAGAAGTAAGGGGAGACACAAAGATAGAAAGAGAAAATGGTTAGTGCAGCAATTTCCCGGTAATGCGGGCCTCGAGAAAGCTACATGGCGGACAAAATAAAAAAGTGGAGCGTTTTCTTTATATATATATATATATATATATATATATATATATATATATATATATATATATATATATATATATCGGCTCCCGACCCTTGATCTATAGCATAATGGTTTTGTGTTCTTAGCCGTTGGACAGCGAGGCGGAGGGCCTCGGAATTTTCTGCCGCCATTTTGTGACCTCTCGAGTTTCCGTCGCCTAGTCTTCTGCTCTTTCTGTTCCAATGTGGGGCAAACGCTTTAGCGGAAATGGCTATTTGCCCAGCGCCGGGGCGCCCTTGGCTGTCACGAGACTTGCCCTTCGTTCCTCGTAGTTTTTGGGGCCATTAGGCGACATCTTTCTCCTGGCTGACGGGAAATGAGACTCATTTGCATTTCCCGGTGATTAATTAGGAAGAGGGCATCGTACGACCCTTGCTCCACGGTACACGCTTCTTGGGCCCCTAAAAGCGCAAGCTCGGAAAACAATCTCCCGCTCTCCTGCTATACGTTTAAGCCATGCAAAACATTTGCAGCCCACTCCGAGTGTACGACTACAGAACTTCGCGCACTGAAATGCGTGCACTGGCGGCAAGATACAATGTTTGCTATAGGAATGGGAGACGCTTAAGACCGATTTACGAGTCAAGGCTGGTTTAGTGTTGATCTTGAAGGCGAAGTTTTCTTTGCGTCTTCGTTAGGCTTTTCCACTGTTGCTGCTGCTCTCTGGCACGCCACGTCAGTGTGTGGTGAGAGCGTGCATATGCATGGCAGGAGAGCAGCACAGGGGTCAGGCGACGTCGTAAACTCGTTTGGGTACTGTTAGACCTTCGCAACGCGTCGTCACAATGCCCTCTAGACTGCTGTAATTATTCGTGAACCTACAGCAAAAGCACTGCACAAGCTGCAGTTCGTACCTTTCTACGCAGTTGGTGGCAGCTGGCATACGCGGATTTATCACGGAAGAGTGGAAAGGCGACGTCAGAAAACGCGCCTAGTTTCTGGTCTCTTAAATGAAAGAAACACTCTACTGGACATGGCAACAGTTCCCCACAAATTGGATAAATATAAATTCTAGGCATGGTATAGTGCGTTGGGTATGCGATTGTCTTACTTTTAAAAAAATACACACCGTGCAAATTTGTTCGGCGGACAATTGTCGCAAGGTGTGCAGAGGCAAAGGTGCATTACAACAGCGCCACGTCTAGAGGACACTACGCAAGCGACCCCTCAGCAAATAAACACTTCTGCACAAGGCCGCAGTGACTTAGTACTTATGTCTCTGCTCGAGGTCACTAGTTCGATCCCGACAAAGTGTGGTTGCATTTCGACTGCGGCGAAAGGGAAACACGCTCGTGTACTGAGATTTTAGGTGCGCATTACAGCACGCCAAATGGACAAGATTAAACCAGAGTCCACTCCTACGGCATGCCGCATAATTTGATTGTTGTTTTGGCGCGCAAAGCCCCGTAATTCAAATAAAATTTAACATTTCTGCCTCGACGCTATGTTATGCGTGATCCAATGACAATGCTGGCCTTCCCGCAAGGAACGAACAATGTCCCACAACAATGCTACAGGCAAACACGTTTCGATATGCGTTCTGTGTACTACGCAGAGAAACACGGGCGGAACACTGTCAAATATTGGTGTATGATTAGTTGCACTCTCCGAACCGGGCGGGATGGTGCGACAACAAACCCCCCCACCTCACGTGCATTTACGGATGGTTCGAGTGCTGACCGACGATAAGGTCCACGGCTGATCGACCGTGGACCAGATGCATGAGGCGGGAGGCGACGTAAAAGGAAACACTCAGTTTAATAAATGAAAATTTCCAAGCAGATGGTGCACAGCTTCGCGGAAGGTGTGCGGGTAACACAGAACACACTCTGACGCGACGCACGACAAGAAGCCCACCAAGGTGGAAATTTACAACACACGCGAAATAATGAAAAAATACACGCGGCACAATGAAAAAACACACGCGACAATAAGCGCGGCAAACACTACACTTGCAGAACATACAAAAATGAACACGCGATGAATAAGTAAATCAAAGATGAAACGCGATTAAAAAAGGTCCGGCAGAAAGTTCTGAGAGCAGATTGGAACACGTGGCTTATCTATGGCGTGCTCGCCGAGATCCCAATCTGAAGAAGTGTTGGGCTGCTGGTACCTCGCTGCCGAAAATTTTGATGGACTAGCACCATCTGTCGATCTACCGGCGAAGGCTCCGGCCAGGGGGCTTCAGCCTGCCGACCACTTCTTCAGCTGTATCTCGGTGAACGACCCTCTGCTCAATCGTCCAAACCACTCTGCCTGCTCGCGGAGTCCACTTCGCCCATCGTCACCCTCTGGCGACCCACGTGACCAGCCGGTCTGGCGAGCTCGGGAACAATGGGCCGCTTGCCTCCCTACAACCGTGTAAGCGCGCTGCGGCTGCGACGGCGATGACGGCCATGTCGAGATGGACGGGGGCACGCACTTTCTGACGAACATCGATGTAAGATCACGTTGAACACCATCTGACCTCTTTCATTTTGAATTAAACCCTGAAGAATTTAAACACTCGCCATCAACGTAACCGCCGCTCATAGTCAATGAAAGCACACAGAGAACACTTACATCGATTCTGAATGTGCGTGAGACGCGCATGATGTTCTTTTGGACAAGTAGTTTCTGCAAGTCAAGTTCAAGTTCGGCATGCTACGACAGGCATAGTTGCTGGAAGGTATCATTGTGTAAGGGTAACATTGGAAGGTATCATTGTAAACACCTTTCGTTCTACATGTTAGACTCGGTGAGGCCGTGAAGAATTCCGCGACCTACATTCATATCAGAAAACGTAACCAATATATGTTTGGTTCATTGATAATGAAAACACGAGCACACACGTACGCACGCATGCGCGCGCACGCACAACTTGAAGGGGGGGTCAATATCTTCAATTGCGGAGAGCTTATGCTTGAAATGTTGATGCACTTCTTAAAAATGACTGCTTTGTGTGTGAACGTGTTGACTGGAGCCCGGCGTTTGTCAAGAGAAAATAATAAACAGTCTCATTCGTTCACTGGCATTAGGGCCAGTGTGGCTTCACTCCGCTTTTGACACGATGAAAAAGTCGATGTCATTGACATGGTCGCCTACTGTTGTCTCTATCGTTATCATCCCCAGATGTTTCATGACAGCTCCATTACAGGTGTGAAGCACCGAGTTGCAGGCCTTCAGCTGTACGCTGGCTCGTAGTTTCTGGTACATAGCATAAGGCAGAAGGGTTGCTTCAGCGCCCGTGTCCAACTTGTAATAAAACGGCGTGTTTCCCACTTGCGCTTCTATCATGCAATCAAGCTGATGCTTGGTGTTTGACACGTCGAGGATTTCAGAGTCGTCGTGTTCTTGGCTACCGTTTGTGACTTAATAAGCTCGGTTGTTGCTCTTACAGCGAGCCACAAAGTGATCTCGGCCGCCGAACTTCCTACAGGTGCATCCCAATGCGGGGCAGCAGCGGGGTGCGTGTACGCGTCCGCATCGGTGGCAATGGCACCCGTCCCGGCTTCAGACCGTTCCCAGGCGAGCTACGTCAAGTTCGGCAACTCAGGATGCCGATACCGGATTTCGAGCAGGTTCTGCGTACAACAGTCTCGAAACATCTGCAAGCACATCTGAAGCGTCGGCGCCTTCCGCATTTTAGCAAAGCGCAACCAGTCCAAATTCAGGAAAACAGATGGGGAAGAAAGGCTAAAATCGTCAACACCATGCAGCCCCGATCCTACTTGGTCGCCTAAGAAAAGTGAAATGCTCTTCGCCAAAACTGTCAACACCTCTTGGCAACATCAGAACCGCTGTGCAACTCAAAGACTCCTCGGATGAAGAGAGCGATAGTGATGGCTCCCCCGGCCTACCTGACCCAACCACGAACAGACCAGCTTTGGAGACGGAAATCCCAGGCCCCAGAAGGTCTGCTCGTAACCCACGACCGCCGCAGAGACTGGTTTACGGAGGCAACTGCGTTAAAGTGACATAAAGAGCATTATCGATTCTGTGTTACATTTCAAGTCTTGTGCGCTTTTCTAATTTTTCTTTTCACCTCATGAAGACAGGAGGGAATATAGTGCACGTGTACCGCACTGTCATTACCGTGCCCACTCTCGGGCACTCGCTCACCTTACCACATTGCTTACCTACCTCTCCCTCTGTCCGAGTATGTGAAACAGCAGCGATGAATAATCCACGGCACTCTCCGGCTGGGCCGCATGCTCCTCGGATGCGTAGTTCACGTTTAAACGTCAAAACTTTAAACAGAGAGTATTAATACAACAAGGCAAATGACAAATAACTGCCTTGAGGAAGTCCGGGTATGACCGGAGCGTTCACTGCAGCGCTTTTCAATTCACGATATATATATATATATATATATATATATATATATATATATATATATATATATATATATATATATATATATATATATATATATATATATATATATATATATATATATATACGGCATGAGCCGGGCGAGGAGAAGAAGAAGAGGTTAGCTGGTGCAGCCTCGGGACGCCATCTTGACTTCACCATCACTTTAGTCCCTTAAATAAAGCCGGTTTCACGTTAACCGTAACAGTTTTGTGGTAGAGGTGCGGGGTACTTCGACCAAGACGACGGAGCTGCTGCAGCGAGTGCCACGCCGGAGCCGACGCCGCCTCGCTCGACTGCCTCCAACACCGCTTGCGATCCCGATGTCCCACAGCGGGGACCAACAGCCTTCTCTGGCTGCTCCAGTGCGAACAACCGGCGCCTGGATGCATCAGATGGAGCCCCGCCCTTTCTCAGGAAAATTCGGTGACGACATGGAGGAATGGCTCACCCACTACAAGCGTGTGAGCAAGTACAACGGCTGGAACTCTACGGCTCAGCTCGACAATGTAGTTCTGTTCCTCACAGACACGGCGCTAGTGTGGTTCGAGAAGCATGAAGATTCCTGCACAACCTGGGACAGCTTCGTTACTCACCTCACAGAGTGCTTCCGTGATTCCACCACGAAAAGAAAGCGGGCGGAGCAGACATTACTTCAGTGCGCTCAAGTACCGAGTGAGGATTGCCTCTATATACTACGTATATAGAGGCAATCCTGAAGCTTTGCAGAACGGTCAATCCTCGAATGTCCGAAGAGGACAAGGTTGGACACCTTCTCAAAGGCATAGCCGAGGATGTTTATAATTATTTAATTGGAAAGTAGAGTTTCGCCTCGGTCGCCGACCTCATCAAGCATTGCCGCACATTTGAGGCCTTGAAGCTGCGCCGTATCACGCCAAAGTTCGGCAGGTTAGCAAATGTCACAACGGTGGCAAGCGTTGACGAAAGCGACAACTACGGATTTCAATTTGACCTTGCGGCAACTATAAGGCAAATTGTCCGCGAAGAACTTGAACGACATTCCAAAGGGGTGGATGTCGAACAGCTTGGTTTTGCTTCCAACCAACCTCAAGAACATGCTTCTGCTGCGACCGCGTTGTCTGCCATGTCAGGCGTTGCAGACTGTCGAGTCGATCAGCTGCGACAGCACCGACGTACCTTTCCCAACTACATGACGCATGATTAACGAACTCGTCGAGCTACCACTACGAATCGGAATTCGGAAGATCGGGTTTATTATTCGCAGCGTCCCAGGGTTGACCCCCAGGCTTACAACGTCGGTCGCGCATCGCCTGTTTGTTACAGCTGTGGTGCCTCAGGACACATTGCTCGTTTTTGTCGCCGGCGCCGACAGACAACAACATATGGCCCACCACCTTTTGGCCTAATTTTGAACGTGACAGTTATGACAACCGTTGGCCGACAGACCCTGATACTGCCAACACCACAGGTGCGCCACCCCGGAATACCTTCCGTCAATATAGCAGAAGGAGTGGCTCGCCAGCTTCAGACCGCAGCCTGACGCCCCCAACCAGTCGCCAACGCCGACGACGTCACCACGACCACGTGCTACGTCTCCACCGCCGTCGGGAAAGTAGCCGGCGCGGCCGATGGAGGTAAGGTGGCCGGACAGTCTGCGTCTCTGCGAAATACTCCTCTGCCTATTATGATGGTGAAGAACAAAGTGCGTGTGGTAATTGATAGTATACCTGCAACAGCATTGCTGGATACTGGTGCTACCGTTTCCGTCATGAGTGTGACTTTCAAAGAGAGGCTGGGTCGGAAAGTTATGTTCCCGTGGAAAGATGGTGTGACGTTTCGTGGTGTCAGTGGAGAGTGCCTAGTTCCCCTTGGTATTTGTGTTGCAAGTGTTTTGTTCGGATGAGAAGATCCTAAAACAGAATTTCTCGTACTACCGCGGTGTACTCGTGATGTGATTCTCGGGATTGACTTTCTTCAGGATTGTGGTGCATCCGTTAACTGTGGTACAGGCGAAATTACTTTGAATAGCGCGCTTCTTGCCACCCTTGCCGACACATCCTTACCAGTGAAAAACTATTGTGTTGTTTCGAACGATTTGCGGCTACCGCCTTAGTCGCTGTCACGTATCCCGGTCAATTTCGCTGCTGCCAGCCTTTCATCGTTTGACGCGCAAGTCCAGCCACTTACGTCGAGATGCGCAAAGAAAGATGTACTGGTACCACGCTCTGTCGTGGGAGTAGCGAATGGCGCCTCAAATTTGTGGGCTTTCAATTGTTCTTGCGTCATTGCTGTCCTTCCGCGGGATATGAGCTCGCTGAATTTGAGGATATTACTTACAGCTCCATTACAGTTCTAAGCGAGGAGGAGCAGTCTCGTACTAGCGATCCTCATCAAAGCACTTCCTAAAGAGCAGATCCTATGGATGACCAACAAGGCGCTGCCCTCACATGAGCGCCACGCTCTCGCACAAGTTTTGTGGGCACATCTTTCTGTATTCGATTTCACACAAGGCGACAAGCAGGCTTCACTCCCTCGGTCTCGTGCACGCCACAGAATTGACACCGGATCTGCGCACCCCATTCGGCAAAAACCTTACCGCGTTTCTTCAACAGAGAGGACAGTTATTGCTGAACAGGTGAAAGGCATGCTGCGGAAAAGTGTTGTTCAAGAGTCTTCTAGTCCGTGGGCAGTACCAGTAATCTTATTAAAGAAGAAGGATGGATCGTGGCGGTTTTGCGTTGATTACAGGAAACTGAATACGGTCACCAAAAAGGATGTGTATCCGCTTCCTAGAATTGATAATGTCATCGATTCTCTACATTCCGCTGCCTACTTTTCATTACTGGATTTGCGATCAGGGTATTGGCAGATACCCATGCACCCAGAGGATAAGGAGAAAACAGCCTGCGTGACACCAGACGGTCTTTATGAATTTAACGTTATCCCGTTCGGCCTTTGTAACGCGCCAGCAACTTTCCAACGATTCATGGATACTATCCTCCGAGGACTTAAATGGGAAATTTGTTTGTGCTACCTCGATGATGTGGTGATTTTTGGCAGCACATTGAGTGAGCATAACAGCCGTCTTAGTCTTGTTCTGGATTGTGTCAAACAAGCCGGCTTGATCCTAAATTCCAAGAAATGTCGTTTCGGGGAAACCGAGACGTTAGTACTTGGGCATCTGGTCGACAAAAATGGTGTGAGGCCAGATCCATGGAAGATTGAGGCAGTCAGCTCCTTCGAAGCACCGAAGTCAGTGCGGGAGTTAAGGCGTTTCTTGGGCCTGTGCTCGTATTTTCGTCGCTTCGTCCCAAGATTCGCCGACGTGGTGTACCCCCTAACATGTCTTCTCCAAAAAGCCATCCCTTTCAACTGGACATCGGCTTGCGACGACGCGTTCCGCCAGCTAAAATTTCTGCTAATATCAGGGCCCATATTGCGTCACTTCGATGCATCCGCACCTACGGAAGTGCACGCTGATGCCAGTCGCATCGGCATCGGTGCTGTACTAGTGCAACGTCATCAAGGAGCTGAACACGTTGTGGCTTATGCTAGTCGCTCTTTGACCAAAGCGGAACGCAATTACACTGTGACCGAGCAAGAATGCTTGGCAGTTGTTTTCGCTGTTCACAAATTTCGGCCCTATATCTACGGACGCCCGTTCACTATCGTTACTGACCACCACGCGTTATGCTGGTTGGTGAATCTCCGTGACCCCAGTGGACGACTGGCACGTTGGGCTCTTCGACTGCAGGAGTACGACATCGTTATTTCCTACAAGTCCGGGTGTCGCCACGCAGATGCGGACTGTCTCTCCCGCCTTCCTCTGACGACGACGGAATGTGACGAAGACAATTTTGATGACTGTTTTGCTCCCATTTCTTCTACATTCCCAGAATCGATGACTTTCGAAGCAGAGCAGGAAAATTATATTAGTTTGGAACCTCTATTTGTAGCCGCATCACGTCCTGGAGCCACTGGTCGATTTTGTGTCCTTGATGGCCTGCTTTACAAGACCAATTATTCGACTAAAGGCGCACGCTTTCTTCTGCTGGTGCTGCAGAGCCTGCGAACGGACATACTGAGGGCCATGCACGACGAAGTTACCTCTGGCCATCTAGGATTCATCAGAACTTTGAACCGGACACAGGAGCGTTTTTACTGGCCCAGAATGCGGGACACCGTCAAGCACTACGTCGCCAGTTGCGAACAATGTCAACGCTACAAGCGCCCTACGACCGCTCCGCCAGGTCTTCTCCAACATCTGCCGCCGCCTCGCCTGCCATTTGAACAAGTGGGTATCGATCTTCTGGGCCCATTTCCCCGGTCATCTAACGACAACCGATAGGTGATCGTATGTGTCGACCATCTGACCCGTTACGCGGAAACGGCGGCCATACCATTTTCAACAGCTGCGTCTGTTGCGACACTTTTGCTATGATTCATTATTCTTCGACATGGTCCCCTCATGTCATCATATCGTGGTCGCCAGTTCGCTGCGGACGCCGTAGAAGAACTGCTTCGTCTCTGCAGTTCGCAGTTCCGTCATTCAACGCCTTATCGCCCTCAGACAAATGGGCTTGTAGAACGTACGAACAGAACTCTAACGAACATGCTGGCCGTGTGCGTATCTTCCGATCACAAGGACTGGGATGACGTACTCCCCTTCATCAGCCATGCTTATAATACTGCAAAGCATGAGACCACCGATTACAGCCCTTTTTATCTCCTTTACGCACGTTCACCGCTAAACTGCATTGACACTATACTACCGTTTGACTTTCCCAGCGAGTACTCTGTTGCAAGACGCTTTGTCTTGCCGAAGAAGCCCTGCGTATGGCTCGTATCCGTACTGTGGCATCGCAACACCGACCGAAAGAGCGCTATGACAGCCGACACCAGTCTGTCTCGTACGCTAAAGGAGACTTTGTGTGGTTGTGGACTCCGGAACGTAAACGTGGCTTATGTGAAAAGTTTTTACCCCAGTACACGGGCCAATTCGTCATTGTAGATCGCTTTGACTTGACGTACGTGGTGGCACGCTTGACGTCCGCTGGTCGTCGGTCTAGCCGGACACAGTTAATACATGTTGCCCGTCTTAAGCGGTTTCACCCTACGCTTTCCGAGTGATTAGGACTTACCCAGCGGGCTTCGTCTGACAACCGGGGATTGCTACGGCAGGAGCCGGGCGAGGAGAAATAAGAAGGAGAGGTTAGCTGGTGCAGCCTCTGGACGCCATCTTGACTTCACCATCAATGTCGTCCCTTAAATAAAGCCGGTTTAACGTTAACCGTAACAATACATATATATATGTATATATATATATATATATATATATATATATATATATATATATATATATATATATATATATATATATATAATGTGTGTATTGTAATGAAGAAGAAGAGCACAAGAACAAGGCCAGCGAGATCATCTCTTCCATGCCTGCTGTGAAACCAGTGGGACAGCCGGATCGCCAGTGTGAGCCGTTCGGGCAACCAGCTGTTCCTGCTCTGCGTCACCTGCCTCCTCGGTAACGAACAGATGCTACCATCTGAACTGTTCAGTACATCCATTACAATTGGTGGAAGGTCTCCCTGGAACTACACCCAGGAACTACGGTTTTGGACTCTTCCTCCCGCCATGCCTGACTCTCCCCAGCCGACGTCGCCGCCACCCCCCGTTGCCTGCTCTGGCGCTGTCCCGCAACGCCATCCAGCGGTTTTCAGTGGCACGGATGAACAGGACCTCAATGACTGGTTGTCTACGTACGAACGGGTGAGCTTGCACAATCGATGGGACGATACCGCCAAGTTAAATGCCGTCATATTCTACCCTGCGGGAGTGGCTCACTTGTGGTTTAAAAATCACGAAGCCGACTTTCAGTCCTGGTCCGCGTTCAAGACCAGTTTCGCTGCAGTTTTCGGTCGCCCCGGCGTCCACAAGTTGTGCGCCGAGCAGCGGTTACGAGAGCGAGCGCAACAACCCGGTGAAACATTCACCTGTTATAGCGAAGAGGTTCTCGACTATGCAAACGTGTGGATGCTTCTATGCCCGAAAATGACAAATTGAAGCACATTTTAAGGGCATCGCCGGTGACATTTTCCAAATGTTGATCGCCAAGAGTCCGCGCACCATAGCAGAGCTCATAAACTTGTGCCAAAGCTACGATGAGTTGAGGAGGCAGCGCGAGCTGACCAGGCGCCCCTCAGTGGCTGACGAGGCCCTCTCTTCCATGACAGCCTGCTCTGATTGCTCCCCCTTGCTCACACAAATCCAAGCTTTCGTGCGGTGGAAGTTCCACATCAGCTTTCTTTACTAGCCTTCGCTGAGCTACCCCATTAGCAGCTGCTGCCGCAAAAGCCTCTTACACAGCTCGCCCCTACGCTCCGGCGGGTTATTGAGGACCAGGTTGCTGACGTTCTACCAGTGCAGCATCAGCAGTACCCTGTCGCCGCGCCACTTACGCATACGTCGCCGCGCAGCCTCCTCGTCAACCACTCGTTGCGCTACATCCTCGGCCGCTACCACCCGTTCATCATCCCGTTCATCGACCTGATCCTGCCTTTACTAATCCTTGGCGCACGCAAGACATCAGACCCATATGTTATGCCTGCGGTATTCCCGGCCACGTTGCACGACTCTGCGGCCGTCGCATGCTGCACTCTGATGAGTTTGTGCAGTTGCCTCCCTACGCTGACGTGCAGCCTTTGCACGACATTTATTTTAGTCGGCAGTCAAACAGGCCACCAGCCGAGCACCCGGTCCTTACACTTCGTTCACCTTCCCCGCGTCGCCACTCGTTGTCCCCCATGCGTCGGCGCCCTTCACCCACGCAAGAGGAAAACTAAGCGCCGCAATTATGGAGGCAGGAACTGCGTCGCCATCGATCTGTACAAGTGCTCCATTGTCGCCTTCGAATGTCGTCGACCTTACTGTTGATGGCGTCCCTACCGCTGCGCTAATTGATAAAGGAGCAGCCGTGTCTGTCCTCAACGAACGCCTGTCTCGCGCTTTACGAAAAGTGACGTCGCCACTTTGTGGGTTTTCTCTTCGCACAGCAAGCGCCCAGCCAGTTCAGCCTTCAGCACAGGCACTTACCCGGGCGGGGCGGAAGGCCGGGGGGGCCTGCGCCCCCCCCTCCCGAAATCAAGTGGCATACCCCCCCCTCCCCACCCACACTACCACTCCTCACGCATTCCTAAAGCGCCGCCAGATCAATGTTGAGACTTGGCAGCTATTGATCGGTCAGCATTATGCTGCCTTTTTCACTCCTTTTAGATGGCGGTATACGACATCTCTTGTAATGTGAAGCACAGTTTTCTCATAGATTCCGCTCCCGTGCGATTAACTCGATATGCGTTCAGTTGTCACCATCTATTCAACCGTCACGCGCATAGCTGTTGCTTGTGTTAGTTCAACCTTCTTTGTGTAGGCTAATGCTGGGACCAGGAAAGGGATGCGGCTGTTACTGAGCTGGTCTGCACACTCGTGGAACGAGTTGCGGCCGGAGAAAACGCCAATTACGTTTAACTTTTCCCTTTGCTTCTTTATTTCCTCGAGTTACGGCTCGCCGCGAGGCTGGCAGATGCCCGCAACCATATACACGTGATATGGGTTAGATAAGGTGGGAAATAATATAACATGAAAGTGCGTCCATCATGAAACCCTGCAATAACCCTTAAACCCATAAGCAAGATGACTGTCGCCCGTTACCTCGTCTGTTTTTTCCCTAATTGTATAGCACTTTCCGTGCCAAATTGGCAACCGGAAACAAAAATCGCAAGGAGTTGAGAAATTAAGCGATCTACTAAGGGAGAGAGCCAAGGCAACAACCAAACTGCAAAGAAAATCGAATAATAAAAAAAGTTAACCGTTGTTTATGAGAATATTTATGGATCAACATATTTTTATTTATAAAGGAAGTAGAGAAAATGCTGCCGGAAGTGGAGAACAATTACTTGCTTTGAATGAGGCTTCTACAGTTATCGGTCGAACCACCTCACGTAGCCACTTCTCTGCTGTGCTTATGTGGGTGTTTATCTAACCTTTCGCGGTGAGCGCAGTACATCTAGAATCGCAGAGTCCTGCGCTCTACGCGGTTGTGTGGGACTGGCGGCCGCACAGCGTTACGCCATTCGCGGAACTGTCAAAACTGATCAACAAGGCGAAAATAACTGATATTCGAAACTATAACATGAGAAAGACTGAATAAGCTGTAAAAAATGAATGCAGCCGGAAATCAGTAAAAAAGAAACCTGGCTTGGGACAAACCATGATGTATACACTAAAAGATAATATGATCAGCAATCTCGAAGATGTAGTAAAAGCAGCGGAAAAGTTCTAAGCTGACCTGTATACAGTACTCAGAGGAGACACGATACCTCACTTAGAAACAGTAATGAACAGGATGCAGAAACTCTCCTATAACTAGCGATGAGGTCAGAAGGGCCCTGCAAGAAATGAAACGAAGAGTGGGAGGAGAAGGTGGAATAACAGTCGATTTAATCAAAGATGGAGGAGACATAATGCTTGGAAAACTGGCGGCTCTTTATACGAAGTGTCTATCGACTGCAAGGGTCCCAGAAAACTGGAAGAATGCAGACATTATACTAATCCACAAAAAAGGAGATGTTAAAGAATTGAAAAATTATAGGACCAGTAGCTTGCTCCCAGTATTATATAAAATATTTACCAAAATAATCTCCAATAGAATAAGGGCAACACTGGATTTTGTCAACCAAGGGAACAGGCTGGCTTCAGGAAGAGATACCTTACAATGGATCACATCCATGTCATCACTCAGGTTATCGCGAAATCCGCAGAGTACAATAAGCGTCTCTACGTGACTCATATAGATTACGAAAAGGCATTTGATTCAGTAGATATACCAGCAGTCATAGAGGCGCTACGTAATCAAGGAGTACAGAACGCTCACGTAAAAAGCTTGGAAAATATTGCTACATGCGTGTGGTATTTGTTTGTTTGAACGAGGCGCGTGGGCACCATCACTCCAGAAAAGAGGAGGAAGAACGAACTAGGCTCGCGCTGTGAATCTAAACGGTCAGCGCTGCAACCGTTGTTGTAAATATAATCTGTAAATACTTTCTCGTCTTACTGACTCGTGCTTCGCGTAAGAATATCTACAGAGGTTCTACAGCTACCTTAATTCTACACAAGAAAAGCAGGGACATACCTATAGAGAAAAGGGTCAGACAGGGAGACTGATGCATTCAGAGGCGATCTCACCGCTGCCAACCAGATGTAGGGGTTGCAGGACGGACTTCGGGATGAAAACAAAACTTGGCAGGTTTTATTTTGCATTATATACAGAGAGGTGAGACTCAAGTAGCAGTCGTACAGTCATTACGGGCCGGCAGCAACTCGGACGCTGCGGTCCGCGGCAAGAAGTTCCAGAGAGGTGAATCAGGGGATACTCCAGAATGCTCTGGTATCTCTGGAATGCTTCTTATAAACCCTTCGAGCACTGGAAGTCGCTTCATGCTTGACCAATGGGAGAGTCCGCTCAGATGACGCCATTTTCGGCCAATGGTTGGCGCCCGTGCCGCGGTGCCACACCAGGCGGAGAGAGTCGCCGCTTGGTCCCCCTTGCTTGATCGCCGTCACAAAAGCCAGGTGGGGGCGACGCTGCCAGGCCTTCCCGGTATTTCGCAGCCGTCTTGTTTCGGGAACCACTTTCCTTACAACAATGCCGGGCTATCCCTTCGTTTTCTGGAAAACTCAAGCATTGAATAGCTCTACCGGCGGCGTACTAACTTGTTTGCACGTGAACTTGCTGGCTAAAGCGCTCCTCTGGAATGTGCTGCGATTCGATGTGGTCCGGGGGAACTCGCAGTAAACGCAGGCAACAGCTCCATATCTAACAGCTCGTCCTCGCCCCGGTTGTTCTGAATGGCCGGTGAACTCAATTCACTGGCCATAAGGAACGCTGAAAGAACCTGCAGGGTATTGGTTTCTAGCCTCGTTTGACGAACGTCGGGATCCTGGGCCCTGGAGAACATACGTCAAACAAACAAAACAACACAGCGCTCCACCACGTGTAAGCGCAGGCTCTTCACCCCTGACTCGCCAGGCTATTACTGAGTCAAAATGAACCCTGATCTTTTATTTCCCCAATTTTGACTAAACAGTTCCAACCACCCTTCCAAACAGCTATTCATTTCTCCCCGAATACCGACAAGACCAGAGTACTATTGCTGCTGCAAAACAAAGGGTCGTTGACGTTGCAAACAACAAATGAAAACAGCCGAACATAAGTGGCCTAACTACACGAACAGCATGTTTCCAATCTATCGCAGAGGCGTACTTATCGCAAGTATTGGTGCCACTGAACATTCTGGTCAACCTCACAAGTACGTAATCAGAAGCGCACTAGCCTTGTGGTCACTAAACAGAACGCGTACTTGCGTTGTAGGCAAACATTTCATTTACGCTTACTCACGTTTCTTCCCTGAAAGTCCTAAAGGACACGTGACTTAAACGAACAATTAAACTTGCGGGATTTACACACACCGCAGGAACCTTAAAATAATGCGTCTAATAATAACTCGTTCCACGCATACTTATTAAAGAAATCAGAATACGGCTGCCCTCAACACACACGAGCAACCCAGTCATAAATCTGCTTCCTTCCGTCCACACAGGACACGCGCTAATGGAACTCAAAACGCTTCTCCGTGCAAATCAAGCACTTACTGAAAATCTACGCACTTAACCTTAGAAAATTTAAAAACACTAAAAAAGAACGAAGGTTAAATAACAAACACGCGCGTTACGATAGGCCTCTCAACGATAACCTTGACCTTCAGGTTACTCACACACAGAAAAAGAAAGCCTATGTACTTATTAATGAACATCCCGCGAGATTACAGGTTTACATGAAACGCATCTTTCAAATCTCGGAGCTTCTCAAACGGAAACACAAACAAAGCTCAAACCTTACACATTGAAAGAAATCCTAGTCTCAAATCGCGAAACCCTTCCGATGCTCAAAATAAGAAACAAACACTTCATTTCTACGGAAGCGCTCTTGGCCTCCCTTTCCAAACGCTTACGTCTGACTCATACTTTGAGTCGAACCCGAGGTGGTCGCGGTTTCAAAGCTACTCTGGCTGCCGAGGAACTACAAAAGGGCTCACTCACTATCAGCTCCCCCAAGACGTTGCGGTCTCCTGCCAATTTGCGTCCTGGCGCCCCGCTTTCCTCACAAACTCGATTGACCGCGTCGCTACTCCCCACCTGGTCTCGCCCTGCCACCTTGCGCTTCTTCGAACTGCACGCTGAGCTTTGAAAAGAACTACGGAACGACGAGGAGTTTAACTGCCCCGCGCCCTTTGTCCGCGTCCGTGCAGAACATGCTTCGCGGTCCCCCTTTGACCGGTGGTTCGAACGTTTTGGGTGCGTCAATATCGTCCGTGACGACCGCACCTTTTCCCTCGCGCCCTGCCCATATGGGTTTCTCGCCATCTTTGGTGGCGCTACATTAGTTGCCGACTTTCGGTCTTTACCGCGCTTCTTTTTACGGCGCTTTCTCTTTGCACTCGCTTTCATGTCGCCTTCTCGTGCCTCGTGCTTGCCGGTACACATTTCGTCGGCGCGGATCGGTCTCTTACCCACACAGTCTGAATGATTTACATTTATATCTACTCTCACTTTGCCTCGACTGGCGGACAGCACAACCGACTCTGGCACAATACAGCAGGCTTTACTCGAGTTAGACAACTCCCACTCTTGCGAACTGCCCTCTACTGCAGTGCCCAGCTCACGCTGTGCATCGGCACACAGCCCGTCGGCATCGATCGCTGTCTCACGCGCACAGTCCGAATGATTAACAACGGAATCATCCCTATCTAGGCTGTCTAGACTGGCGGAGAGCCGCACCGATCCCTGAACAATGCAGTTGTTCTCTCGTGAACTACGGAGCTCGCCATCCCGAGAACTACTCTCAATTGCATCTTCCAGTTCGCACTTCACTTCTGCACGCAGATCTGGCTCTACATGGGTGCTCGCGTCTGTCGGGTCAGCAGTGCCCTTTTCTTCGCTAGCAACCTCGCTAACATTACAAGCGACGCACACGCGCGGTAACTGTGCCAATTTGTTCGCAGCTGGCCTAGCTGTCTCTACAGTCATCTGTTGGCACATCATCTCGTCGCTCTCCTTGCGGCCTTTAACGGCCTCTGTTGCCACTAAGGCATCGTTAGCAGCTAGCTTTTTCCCTTCACTTATTAATCTGCAGCCAATCTCACAGGCACTACTCTTCTCGTCGGCTTTTGGCGAAAATCCGCTCGATGCTGCCTCCTTCTTTCGCTCTGTACTACCTACAGAATTCTCAGACAGCCGTTGTCCCTGTGCCAATAACTGATCACAATACTGTATCTCTTTGATCAGTGCTGCCTTCTCTCTCTCATACTTTTGCTCACGCTCACGTTTACGTTCCTGATATTCACGTTTGCGTTTATTCTCACGTTCGTGACGCTCACACCCAAGAGTAAGTTCTTGAAGCTCATGCTTCCGTTCATTCTCGCGTTCTTGATGCTTACGCTCACTCTCACGTTCACGACGCTCATGCACACGTTCACGACGCTCACGCTCACGTGGCTCCTGTATCACCTCCCAAGCAAGCTCAATGCTTTTGCCATCATTGCCACTATCGTTAATCGCCTTTATGATAGCTGGCATTTCCATCCGTTCGTCCGCCTCAACTCCGAAATCGTCGCACACCAACAACAAGTCTAACCTCGTCAACCTTCTAAGGTCCATGGAAGCGGCCCCGACAGGTGGTTAGAACTGTTTTCCTTAATTAATTTGTGCAAACACACAATGCAACAAATTCCCGATTCCCAGAACTATCAAAATGAACACACAACATTTGAGTCTGGCGAATCAAAAGAAAAAAAAACCACGCGCTCACTTACGGTTGCAGTACCCTGCCATCCGGTTCATTTGTCCGCTGTTCCCGGTTACTCCGGACTCCCTGGGTCGAAGGCTCGCTCTTCTTCGCTACTCCCAGTTTCTTCGGACCTCTTTCGACGAAGGCTCTCTCTTCTTCGCTCTTCCCGGTTCCTTAGGATCTCTCTCGACGAAGGTTCATCCGTAGCGCTGCCACCAGTTGATGCATTCGGAGGCGATCTCACCGCTGCCAACCAGATGTAGGGGTTGCAGGACGGACTTCGGGATGGAAACAAAACTTGGGAGGTTTTATTTTACATTATATACAGAGAGGTGAGACTCAAGTAACAGTCGTACAGTCATTACGGGCAGGCAGCAACTCGGACGCTGCGGCACGCGGCAAGAAGTTCGAGAGAGGTGAATCAGGCGATGCTCCAGAATGATCTGGTATCTATGGAATGCTTCTTATAAACCCTTCGAGCACTGGAAGTCGCGTCATGCTTGACCAATGGGAGAGTCCGCTCAGATGACGCCATTTTCGGCCAATGGCTGGCGCCCGTGCCGCGGTGCCACACCAGGCGGAGAGAGTCGCCGCTTGGTCCCCCTTGCTTGATCGCCGTCACAAAAGCCAGGTGGGGGCGACGCTGCCAGGCCTTCCCGGTACATCGCAGCCGTCTTGTTTCGGGACCCACTTTCCTTGCAACAATGCCGGGCTATCCCTTCGTTTTCTGGAAAACTCAAGCATTGAATAGCTCCACCGGCGTACGAACTTGTTTGCACGTGAACTTGCTGGCTCGAGCGCTCCTCTGGAATGTGCTGCGATTCGATGTGGTCCGGGGGAACTCGATGTAGGCGCAGGAAATAGCTCCATATCTAACAAGACACAATTTCTCCAAAGCTGTTCCTGCGTGCTTAGAAGAATTCAAGCTATTAAACTGGGAAGGCTTAGGAGTAAAGATTGACGATAAATATCTCAGCAACCTTCGGTTTGCCGATGACATTGTTCTATTCAACAACAATGCAGACGAGTTACAACAAATGATTGGAGACCTTAACTGAGAGAGTGTAAGAGTGGGGTTGAATATTAATATGCAGAAGGTGAAGATAACGATAAATAGTCGGGCAAAGGAACAAGACATCAGGATTGCCAGTCGGTCACTAGAGACTGTGAAGGAGTTCGTTTACCTAGGTCGATTAATCACAGGGAACCCTGATCATGAGAAGGAAATTTACAGAAGAATAAAAATAGGTTGGATCGCATACGGCAGACATTGCCAGCTCCTGACTGGAAGCTTACCGTTATTATTGAAAAGTAAGGTGTGCACTCAGTGAATTTTGCCAGTGCTGACATATGGGGCAGAGACTTGCGATCAAGTTAAGAACCGCGCAAAGAGCGATGGAACGAAGATTGCTAGGCATAATGTTAAGACAGAGAAAGAGAGCGGTTTGGATCAGAGAGCGAACGGGTATAGACGATATTCTAATTGACATCAAGAGGAAGAAATGTAGCTGAGCAGGTCATGTAATGCGCCGGTTAGATAACCGTTGGACCATTAGGGTTACAGAATGGGTACCAAGAGAAGGAAAGCGCAGTAGAAGACGGCAGAAAACTATAGATGGTGCGATGAAATTAGGAAATTCGCGGGTGCTAGTTGGAATCGGTTGGCGGCAGGACAGGGGTAACTCTTGATCGCAGGGAGACGCCTTTGTCCTGCAGTGGACATAAAACATGATGATGATGATGATGATGATGATGATGGAGGTAGTGGCCCCTCCCCTCCCCCCCCCCGAAAAATAATCCTGGGTACGTGCCTGCTTCAGCAACATGCACAGCTAGAAAAGTTATTCAGGGCGTTCTCTATATTGTGGAGTTTGTGGTTCTTTAGTCCAGTTCTCACGACGTGAGACTTGGGTGGGAATTTCTTTCACAAAATAACGCCGTCATCAATTGTGCACGTGCTGAAGTCGAATTATCGCCTCTGTGTTACGTGCCCCTCGTCGGCGCCACTTCTCTTCCCGCTAAGCTAGTTATTCGGGAAGACATCGCCATATCGCCGTACTCGTGTGCCGCTGTTCCCGTCTTCTGTGGCGCTCTCTGAAGCCGCTGTCCTCTTCACTCCTTCGGAACTCTTCATAACCCGCAAAGGCGTGCCCCTCCCTTTCGCCACGTTTGATATTTCAGCCGGTTTCAGCGCCATCGTTGTCTGCAATCCGCTTCCTACAGCCCTGACGGCTTATTGCGGCGAAGCACTTGGCCATGTTCAGCCTTTTGATGACATGTTTATAACCGACGTGCCGGATGCTTCGAATGCAGAGCTCACTGACTTCTGTGCACTTTCCACTTCTGCTCCGCCATCACCTGACTTATCCACGCCTTTCATTGCCGATGGCCTTACTTCCCAGCAGCGCTCCCAGCTTCTTTACCTGCTTGCTCAGTTCCGCTCTTCTTTTGATGTCGCTCAGCTTACTCTGGGCCTCTCGTCAACCATCAGCCACCACATCGACAATGGCTCCAACGCGCCATTGCGGCAGCGCCCGTACCGCTTATCCGCCAAGGAGCGTCAGGTGATCAGCGAGCACGTGGACGACGTCATTGGAAGGTCGAATGACGCGGCGTCATTCGACCTTCCAATAGCCCGTGGGCATCACCGGTGCTTCTCGTCACAAAAAAAGATGGTTCCATTCGGTTCTGCGTCGATTATGGCCGTCTTAATAAGATAACGCAATAAGACGTCTACCCTCTACCGCGCATTGACGACGTTCTGGACAGCTTGCAAGGCGCTAAATTCTTCTCTTCGTTGGGTTTACGCTCGGTCTACTGGCAGGTCCTGATGTGAGCAATTGATCGCCCTAAAAGTTCGTTCATTACTCCAGATGGTTTATACGAATTTAATGTGATGCCATTTGGCCTATGCAATGCGCCTGCTACGTTTGAACGAATGATGGACAATATCTTGCGTGGCCTAAAATGGAGCACTTGTTTGTGCTACCTCGACGAGATCGTTGTGTTCGCCCCTGATTTCAGCACGCATCTTCTTCGCCTTAGGCAAGTGTTGACTTCCTTGACCAACACAGGCCTGCAACTGAACCTGAAAAAGCGCCAGTTCGCCACGCGCAAGCTCATGATTCTAGGCCACGTCGTATCACAAGACGGCATTTGCCCCGATCCATCAAAACTTCGCGAAGTGCCAGAGTTTCCGAAACCTAAGACACTCAAAGAACTCCGCGCCTCCATCGGCCACTGTTCTTACTTTAGACGCTTTGTTCGCAATTTTCTCTCGATTATATCACCTCTGACACAAATCTTAAGTGGCACCAACGACCTATCATCCTGGTCTCCTGTATGCGACACCGCGTTCGTGACCTTACGCCTTCTCCTGACGTCTCCGCCTATATATACTGCGACACTACGACCCCACCGCCGCAACTGAAGTGCATACCGATGCCAGTGTTATTGGCCTTGGCGCCGTCCTTGCGCAGCGTAAGTCAGGCTACTCCGAGTATACGTCGTTGCTTACTCCAGTCGTGCGCTGACCTAAGCGGAACGCAATTACAGCGTCACAGAAAAGGAATGCTTGGCCATCGTTTGGGCATTCGAGAAGTTTCGCCCTTATTTATATGGCAGGCCTTTCAATGTGGTTACTGAACATCATGCCCTTTGTTGGTTATCCTCTTTAAAAGACCCGTCTGGACACCTTGCCCGCTGGGCTTTGCGCATTCAAGAATACGACATACGCGTCATATACCGCACCTGGTCGCAAGCACACTGACGCTGACGCTTTGTCCCGCTCTCCACTGCCAGCCGACACGGCCTCCCTCTCCACCATTAAGGCGGTATCCACGGTCGACATCGACACCTTCGCATCAGAACAGCGCAAGGATCTTTGGGTGGCCTCTCTTTTGGATCTCCTTTTTGGCTTGCCTGCATCTCCCATCTCCCGCTCCCTGCGTCGCCAGGCTGCCCACTTTGCTGTCCGTGGTAACCTTTTGTATCGGTGCCACTAACAGCCCGATGGTCGCAAGTGGCTCCTGGTTATCCCTAGGAATTGGCGTTCCGACATGTGCGCGTGTTTCCATACTGAACCACAATGTGCACACGCAGGCGTTTTGAAGACGTATGAGCGCCTGCGGGAACGTTACTACTGGCGAGGAATGTTTAGTTTTGTCCAAAAGTTTGTCCGCTCGTGCCCGCAATTCCAACGCCGCAAATCTCCGCCTCATCCGGCCCACGGTTTATTGCAGCCGCTTCCTTGCCCTGCTCGTGCCTTCAACCGTGTGGGAATTGACCTATACAGACCACTACCGCTAACGCCCACTAGAAAGCGATGGATCATTGTCGCAGTCGATCACCTTACACGCTATGCTGAAACGGCTGTTCTACCGGCAGCGACCGCCAGTGACGGTGCATCCTTCCTGCTCCATCGTTTCATTCTTCGTCATGGCCCAGCTCGGAAGCTGCTGAGTGATAGAGGCCGTGTGTTTCTGTCGCAGGTGGTTGAAGCTCTGCTTGCTCAATGCCGCATAGTTCACCGCACCACCACGGCGTATCATCCTCAAACTAACGGGCTTACAGAGCGTTGCAATCGCACCCTTGGTAATATACCCGCCATGTACGTTTCATCGGAACATACAAACTGGGACATCATCCTTCCATTTGTCGCGTACGCATATAATACGGCTACTACAGGCTTTTCTCCATACTTTCTTCTCTATGGTCGCGATCCTTCCCATAGCATCGATACGGTTTTGCCTTATACACCAGACACGTCCGAGCGTGCTCCCTTTTCAGCCGTCGCCCGATACGCCGACGAATGCCGTCAATTAGCCCAAAGGTTAACCTCCGCCGACCAACAACGTCAAAAAGCCAATCGTGATGGCGACGATACAAATCCAAACTTCGCTCCCTGCACACTTGTCTTGTTGTCCGTGCCTTCTACCACGCCTGGACTTTCGACAAAACTTCTCTCGCAGTATTATGGACCATACCGCATCGTCGAACGCACCTCTACGGTCAACTTACAGCCGCTTACACCGACATGCGACAAGCGCCGCCGTGGGCGGGCTGTTGTTCACGTTCGCCGCCTAAAACAATTCCACGACCCACTCGTCTTCACATCGTAAGTCACCAGGATGGCTCCGCTTTTGCACCGGTGGTAATTGTAATGAAGAAGAAGAGAACAAGAACAAGGGCAGCCAGATCGTCTCTTCCACGCCTGCTGTGCAACCAGTGGGCCAGCCGCATCACCAGTGCTTAGAACGAGTGTGAGCCGTTCGGGAAACCAGCTGTTTCTGCTCTGCGTCACCTGCCTCCTCGGTAACGAACGGACGCTATCATCTGAACTGTTCAGTGCACCCATATATATTTATATATATATATATGTGATATGTTGGCTTCTTATGATATATATATATATATACATATATATATATATATATATATATTTATATATATATATATATATATATATATATATATATATATATATATATATATATATATATATATATATATATATATATCATAAGAAGCCAACAAACACTGACACCAAGAACAACATAGGGGAAATAACTTGTGTTTAATAAATGAAATGAAGAAGCTGTAAATTAATGGAAATTAAAGTGGATGAAAAAACAACTTGCCGCAGGTGGGAACCGAACCCACAGTTTGTTGGCTTCTTATGATATGATAATAAAAATCGGGCCCCTCGGCCAACCCCCCTTTCTTCTCGTCTATATATATATATATATATAGATAATGACAAGTGCGAGGTGCACAATAGTATATTTTACCAACCATTAAATATTTTTTTCAGGAATTTGTCGTACCAAGTCGCTAAGTTATTAAAAAGGGAAAATTGTCAACCACCCAACTGTAGAGCATGGCTCCTTAGGAATGCCACAAGAGCGGATGACATCTTTTACTTTCATGAGCTTGCCTCCACCTCGCAGTCTTGCGCAGGACTAATTTACCATAGTCATTTGGCCTTGTACGTGGATGTCATGCTAATCACCGGCCTATAACGAATGCCAGAATATCAGCACTGCCTCAAATAGCGCCGACAGTGGGCATAACGAGATCTAAATATACAGGCATGCGATAACAGATCTCTCCACTATTCCGGCTCAAATTTTGCAGCAAGATCGCATCTGATGGCCCAAATTGGTTTTTATAACACATGGCAGTGCTTTGCTTGGTTTATTAAGAAAAAAGACTGAATTCGCCTTCGTCTCCGCCACTCGCAGTGATATATTAATAAAACGTCTCGCCTATGTCAGCTCCGACGCCTGCAGCAGAGCAAAGCATAGCCTTCGAAATTGGTTTCCATTAGTTTCTACGGATCGGGCTTTCGAGCGGCACAGATGAACGGAAATACTGCAGATGTTTCGTGAAAAACCAGGCAGTGGACAGTGCCAACTGCTCAGTTCAACAATCCACGGAATAAAATGCGACCTTGCTGCAAATTTCCGCTAGCACAGAACAGCGGTAAACGCCAAATATTTATTTCTAAGTTATAAAAAAACGCGTCTCCATACAAGTACACTAATGCAATCAAGCAAACTGTTAAGGATTTAGACACGCCTCATGCGTGGATGCACAATAAATAGCGCTGATATAGAACATGAACTCGGGCGACGGCACACCGCCTGCGATCGTTAAAGTGCGGCTCCCGCATGTGCAAAAAAGTTGTCGTTTGCCGCAAACTGATTGTAGTGCTTCAGGTGTCACGTCTCGCTTACTTGCATGTTTTGATTTCGTTTCCAGCCAAGTGCCGGATAATGGAGACCGCTTGCACTGATGTCACAAAATTTCCTGAAGTACCCATTACAGGTTTCACTGAAAACCGAACAGGCGAAGAGTAAAATCATCCGAACTGATACAGCAGTCACGCAGCCCTATCTATTAATAACGATGCCTTCACCGGCCCCTTTGTGTCAGGCACCTAAAATGAGATAATTTGGTTAAACTAGCTGTTTCTGTGCAGAACCATAGTTGAGTTTGCCATTTCTTTGCAATCCCCTAGTTATCCCGAAATAGCTCATGGCGTGCACGGAATACGCTCGCTGTGCGTTTGATCCTCTGCACCGTTCCCATTCTGTTTTTAGAATTCCTTGCATTCTTTTTCATTGCAGCGTGAAATTGCTGTGCTGCCCTTACATCGGCTTCCGGTAGAACCAAATGCGTGCTCCTGAACTCAAACTGCGAGAAACGCGATAAAATAAGAGGTTCTGTAATCCGTGAGGCAGGCGAAAAGATTGGTCGCTTTCACACATCTCAGGAAAAGGTGCAGATTTGCAGATAGCTTAGGCTCCCTTTTCAAAACTTTAACAGCATCCTAAATTTCTTTCTAAGACACGTTAAAACAGTATATAACGGAGGCAACAGGATCTTGCTAGGCCGAGTATTTGTTGAGAAAGAAGCCGATGGGGCAAATCTTCCTTTGCAAAGCTCTTTTACACGGAAATTCTTTCAGTGTTCACGTCCTTATGGAGCTCTAGTTGGCTTACCTAGGCTTTAGAGTTCCTTGAACGTGCACTGGTGTGCACACAATGCTCCCAGAGCATGCCGTCGCTCACATGCTAGGTGCAAACAAAATATTGTATCTCATTCCCCACTGAGGGTTGAGCTAGATAAACAGTAGGCTGTTTCGTTGAGTGCGAACTTAACCCTGCCTTTCTCTATTCTTTTTGTTTCTTCTTTTTTGTTTGTGTGTGCGGGGTGGCGGAGAGTGAGTGCTACGTGTACCCAAGGACGCGAATTCTCTTCGCTGCGCCAGTTTCGAGTGTTCGCCCACGCGGATGCGTCAGAATGGAAGCGAATTCACGCTCGAAAAGAGCGGACATTGATACATGTTTGTTGCGTGCCAGCTGCATTTGATTTCCGGCTCACGGAGTGGCACTCCTCGCTCGGAGTTTAGGCGGAAGTTGAGGCGACAACTCTCGTGACGCATTACGGCCCACAGTGATTCCGCTACACTGACTGTCACGGCAATGCACAAGTGAAACAAACTGACCGCTTGCAAGTGAGTCAGAATCGCTTCCATTCGAAATCTGTCTAAAAAAAAAAGTTGTAGTCGGCTTCACGGCTTAGTTGTGCGGAGGTTCTTTAAAAAGGAAATATGCCATGCTTTTCGCAGGAACTGCAATGACGTAACCTTTGTTAGAGTACATATGCGTTGTCGTTTTGCTTCCGGAGGTTCGAAAGCGTTTTCACTTGCGTGTATTTTCACGGCATTTTACTTTCTTTTTTCTGCTGTGTTCGTGTTTCATTGCAACCAGTTACACTGCCTGCATGTACTCGTTTGCGACGGACGACACTTTGAAATTTCAGCGTCATCACTTTGTGCGCTTTTTACGCGCATTTCTAAAGTGAAGCTTTTCTGCTCCATGCCACCACATGAGATGAAGCACAGAACCTCGACAATTTTAGTTTTCTGTCACCGTAATTTAGTTTATATTTTTAGAGGATAATGCCGAATTTATCAGAAGCTGCATATGCTGCAGATGCCTGATTGATACATTGTTTTAGGAATCCGACATACATAGTGACCACGTAAGTACACCCATTGTATTACTTACATTTCCTTTTTATTACATAACAGATGAGATATGCTTGTACTTTCCCACTGCCAACTTCCCATCTTTATCCGCGTGGCCACGTCGGCACTGTAGACAACTAACGCGCCCCATTCTGAGCAAAAATGACGCGTATACGGTGCGCCAAACAGCACGAAGTGTAATAACGTTACATAATGTGGGTGTCCTTTTCTTAAGTAAGGCATGTTCGTGTAGCCATCCTCCTATTAGGTTAGTTCGGTCCTCATATATTACTCTACGCTTTACCTGAACATTGAGCAGACGAACACGTAAACAAGTGCTTCTAGGACGTATTATGCCCGTTGAACAAAACCTCCCCGCGCAACATGGAATCAGGAGAAGTTTATTGGTAGAGGCTGAACTGTGTGACATTCCTCTGGTGAGCTACTCAGTGCTCTGGGAACGGCAAAGGTAAAGACAGGGGAGAACGATAGGTGACGATGGCGACAGAGGGAAGAGGCAAAGCACAAAAAGTGCAAGACGTCTCATAGCCTAGAATCCAGGGGCCTGCATCTTGATAAGACAAGCAAGGCCTCAATAGCTTCAACAATAGTGTCACGTTGTAGCGACCGTTGAGAACGCTGCAGCAAAACTGCGAATGACGAAGCTAACTTTTATTGGGCGAACTTGTGTCAAGGAAACAAGCGTGTTGGCTGTTATACACCACGCGTGGAAGGTTCCAGTGTTATCGTTGGTGCCCGCGTGATTACCAGAATCTAATGCACAATTCGCGTCGCGCATTCAATCTGATTTACAAGGGTCGGCGCGGATATTCACGACAGGTAGAATGAAGGATAACATTCACGTAAGTTCCAGATCATGCAGGGGCGTCCTGCCTGCCCCCCCCCCCCACTTCCCTATAGATAACATTAAGTAGTTAGCGGGTGAAATGCAGTCTCCGAGAAAATGATAAATAAGTACCCGTGTCAACAGATTTCCCGTGGCCCGGAGGTACCAGTGCGCAGGCCTCTGACAGCGGTTTGCTGTCGACACAGGCACAAGCGTCAGTCAGTCTCCCGGTACTATGTGTACTTTTCCATGCGCTCAGGGCTCTCCCATAGTAGATGCCTTATAGATTCCTGCAAATGGCGCAGCTCACAATCTGGGGACGGAGGGCATCGCAATAAGTGCACGTACCACCACGCAAATGCTATTTCCCGCCCAAATGTGTAAGAGCACTGGCACAGTTGCGCTGAATTTTTTTACTGTATCGAGACCATGGAAACGCCGGAAAAGTCCTGACCGAGATGAGAGGGAACAGTGAAATTATTTTAAGCAGCAGTTGCACCGGATGTGTGCACAAAAAATGGAGGTAAAAAAACACATTCACGCGAAGCTGGACATGGCGCTCAGGCGTAGTTGATACATTCAAGGCGTTCTTTAAGAAGGTGGCAGCAAATTGCTTACTCATGTAATCCAGGCTTGGTAGGAATGATGGGACGCGTGGATTTCCGGGAAGCCCATGGAAAGAGATTACAGTGCAGATGAATAGTTTTAAGAAATAGAGATTTCAGGGCCTCAGCCTCAGTCCCCCTTGAGCAACCCTTGCCAAAGCTTGCGTACACCTATAGTATACGTGTGTCATAGTTTCAAACCGCAATATAGCTTGGACATGTACTGCTTTCGATGTGCCTTACGTATTTCCTTACCCCGTCGTTCCTTCTCTTTCACCGAATTGTCGCAGGTTCGGTGAACTCCGGGAGTAGCCGAGCGGGGAGCGCCGGCAGCAGCAGCGCCTCGAGCAGTCGCCGGTCGAGCGCTGCCAGCGTAGCGTCCAACCGTTCGGATGCCTCGGCTGCCGACGACGAGGAGGCCTGGGAGCACAGGGCGTCACAGCCGCTGAGAAGCCGCGAACGACCCGGTTCGGGGCGAAACGAAACCGTGTTGCGAGGAGCAGCCATGACGGGGCTGGGTTTTGTTCGCGTCAAACTGCTTCAGGTGAGAAATCACGAAACCGATTGATACGCTCGGTGCACGTTTGTAAGCGAAGCGACGTAGTGCTGGCGAAAATGTAAACACAAAAAGAAAGGAAAACGAACGGTGGAGCTTGCGCAGTTCTTCACTATTCATCAAATTCTAATTTATCAAGTACATGTGCATGATTTGGGCCCCTGTATTATCCTTGCTTCCCAGAAAATTTGGGCCTATCGAGTTTGCCAGATTTGTTTTCTTCTTGAGTGAATGTACCGGTAGCGCCACAGCATTTTCCTGACACTCTACACCTTCTGCAGTTTCTCGATCATTTCAGATTCCTGCATCTTCTACTCGGACTCCGAAAGCCTCGTCGAACCTTGAATTTCAGCAAGACGAATAGGAATTCAGTAAAAGCGCCCACATATTATTCAATGTGAAATGTAGCTTCAGTGAATCGGTTGAGAGAGGGAGAGAGAGACAACAGTGGAGGAAAGACAGAGAGGTTAGCCAGTGTAAGTACAGCCTGGCTACCCTGTGCTGGGGAAAGGGGTAAAGGGAATAAAAGCAGGAAGCAGAAGGAAAAGAAATAGAAATATTCAAACAGTAACGCGATGCTACACGCTACAACTCTGCTGAAGTTTTTGAGTACTTATGATTTGTGCCACCCTCTTTGAAGCGGTTAAGTGATGTACTAGAACTAATGCGATGCGTACAATTGTGTTTATTGTTATCCTAGCCTACACGTAATTCCATAACACGCTTTTTATGAACTGGACAGGTCGCAAGTTTAACTTCGCATCATGTTAATTCACTACGTCGTTCCAAGCAAGGCCGAAATGGAAATACCAATTTACTGATAATCCAAATGGCCATAAATATATTAGTAAGCTAAACTCACTCGACAAAGTCTACATGTGCAAAATTTAAGCGCGAATGAGCCGGCAGTTTAGCATGAAGAGTCATGTATATAGATGGCGTTCGAGTTTCTGCTAGACGTAGCGGGTGGTACTTTTTCGTTTTTTTAGGAGAACAATTACGTAACTACTGCTACAGCTGTGTTTTAAGTATTCCGCGCCGGAAATTATCAATATTTCCGTAGTTAGAGGAGTTTTTGTAGTTGAGGCCTTCCATACTGTTTTGCAGACACAACGACTCCTTATCCAGCGCCCCTTGGACCTCTGAGTGGCGCTGGCTAAGACTCCTAGGGCTACTTCTAGTAAGCATAAATACCCAAGTTAGTGGTCGGTTTGATCACCGTTGCTGCAGCACAACTGGTAGTGCGACGCACGCGTAATACGGAGGTTGGGAGTTCGGCTCCCACCGGCGACGCGTTATTTTTTTGTCCAATTTTATTTCCCTTTATTATTTTCTACATTTTCGTTTCAACTACAGCTAATTTCCCCGGTGTATTCGATGGCTCCATTGTCTGGGGGTATTATATGGCCAGGATTAACAAAATAGGGCCCCTATGTCCCCGTTCTTCTCCCGTTTCTCCACTCCACTTGTAGCACTAAACGACAAAGCTAAGCCATATGGGTTTCACAGAAAGAAAGCTCCGCAGTTAAAGAAAAATTCTTCCTAGCTCCGAGTGTAGTTTCGTAGTACAAATCGCGTGGGTGACACTTTTCCCTTTCGCAGCACACTGGGCTGAACCCAACAATTTCAATTGACTTTCCTCTTTGTGATTTTCCTGTCTTCTCGGGAGGTGCGCTTGTTCTGTGCTCGAATTTCTCGAAGGCGCACTGGCCATTGACGCACACTGTGCTCTTCGTTCAGGTGGAGCTGTCGCCCAACAACGGCCAGACGGGCGGACACGAACCTTCGGACCAGCAGGCGCCGACGCAGCAGCAGCCGACACCGGCGAGGCACGACATCGTCGACCCTTTCTGCGTCGTCAACCTCAAGGAGGCCGAGGAGATTCCGGGTGCGCGCAATTCATCCTATACGTTACTGCACAGCAGGCCTGTATTTCACGTGGTGTGACGTCACCTATACGGAACACTTGCGCTTACGATGCAAACCGCGCGTTGTGAATGGTACCTATCGTGGCGGCGCATTGGCCATGGCATTTTGCTGCTAAGCTCTAGGGCACGGTTTCGGTTTCAGCCGTGAAGGCCACCTTTCGGTGGAGGCAAAACGCCAAAATGCTTGCGTGCTTATGTTTAAGTGCAAGTCAAAGAACCCCACGTGGCCCCTACCAGGGGCCGTCTGGTCCATAGGTCGGTCAATCAATCAATCAATCAATCAATCAATCAATCAATCAATCAATCAATCAATCAATCAATCAATCAATCAATCAATCAATCAATCAATCAATTCCTATTATTTCCCAAGACGCTTTACAGATTGAGGTACACAGAAGGAGGTTCCATATCAAAAACTGAATTGAGACCTCCTGTTCATGGTTAACATAAAGGTTACACTGGCAGGAACAGCAGCTGAATAAGTACAATCACAAAAATCATAAATAATGATAAGCACATATAAACAAATGAAGATTTCAATGGACAACAATGTATAGGCAGTAAGTAATGTAGTGAACGTAGATAAGACGTGCACAGAAGAGGACGAAAAAAGAAACAAACTAAAAAAAGAAGTTAAGCAACATGTTCAAGTACACAAGACGGCAAGTCTAAAATGAAAACCGGGTTTATTCAATGCACTGTGTCACATACATATGGCATAACAAAATTCTTTTGAATTCATGGCAGTATATCTATAGGTTTTCTGGAGTTTTATGACAAATGGTAATGTATTCCATGGTGATATGACTACAAAGTGAACGGTCTGTTTGTCATAATTAGTACGTACATAATTAGTGCGTAAATTTAATTTTAGTGGGATTATTGGTATGTATATTCATTTTGCACCATTGAACTAAGTTACGAAGATCGCTATTAAGTGTGGTTACTACTGTTTACGGATATTCGCCAGAATATGAAGTGTTATGTCATCGCTATATTGTATACGCTTAGAACGTGAGAGGCAGTTAGGTAGATCATTATTATAAAGGATAAGAGCAACGGGCCCAATGTAAGTCCTCGTGATACACCTAAATTAGTCAGTCATTCTGGGTTTAGAATAAGCATCGGAAACACTGAAAAGGTGTTATCTGTCTCGTAAGCAGCTGCCAAATAGTAGCAAAGGAGGACCTGCTATACCTATTCAATCTAGTTTGGCATTAAGAATGTTGTGATAAATGCTGCCAAATGACTTCGAAAAGTCTACAAATAAGGATCCTGACAATTTGCCATCATCAATGGCTTTCCTTAATTGGTCAGTACGAGGTACAAGTGATAGGTCAGTGGCGTCACCGGAACGAAATCGAAATTTGTTAGGTGAAAGATTAATAAATTTGTTTGGGTATTTTATCTATCGTTTTTCCAATTTTTTTAGATCACCTTGCTAAAAAGGGTAACACAAAGATTGGCCTATACAGTAATGAGTGATTGCCTTTCTTAAAAACTGCGGCAACCTTACCACGTTATGGTTCGCGAGAAAAGGCGCCTGTTTTAAACATCAGGTTAATAATTTCGGACAGAACAATCATATTGACTTAGAAATTAACATGCAGGACTGGACAACATTTAGTGTTGTACAGTCCAAAGCCAGTTATTCTTAAATTGCTAATTACTGATACCGCCTCATCAGGAGTGGTTGGAAACACATAAAATGACTGTGGAAGGCGCTTTGGTGCATATAAGTTCGGTTCTCCTTCACTGGAGATATTAGGAAAGAAAAAAATCGCCGAAAGGGTCCGCAGTCTTAAGCGGCTCCAAATAAGTATTACTATCGTGGGATATTTTGGCTATGTTATCAGCTACTTGTTTCCAATTCGAAAATGAATTCACTATTTGCCGTTCTTTTCTTTACAAAAGAACCACGTTTAACTACTTTTTGTTCATAATATTTGGTTTTAGCTTCTTTAAGCCAAGCTGAAAGTCAGTTGCAGAAGTTTTTGTACCAGGCACGTAAACTTACATTGAATGGCTCTTCTTTTTTTGCTTATTATAAATGTTTTCTCGTGTGCGCATCGCCTTAAGCAGACTATCGGTGACCTATGGGCTTTGATGTGACGCCACTTTCTATTTACATCTGAATATCTGAGAGTAGGAATGATAGCGTGATAACAACTTTGTTAGAAATCGCGGTAAGGCTACCTGCAGATCGCTGGCGTTAAGAACGATATACCAGTCAGTATGAGATACAGCTTCCGAGAATAGTTTTTTTATCAAGACACGTTTGGTGTAAAAGACGGAATAAGAATAGTGTGCAGAGGTAGTGTGCAGAATGACGGGGAAATAGTCGGTAATGTCAGTTTCATGTACTCCTACATCAGGTGGAATCAAAAGACGAGACAATGCATGATCGGTTACAGGGCTGGAACTCCCAAGAATGGAACGCGTAGGTACATTAATAAGACATTCATAACCAAAGCCATGAAAACAAGATAAATAACTAACAGAGCTTGGGGATAACTCCATTAAGTTCATGTTAATATCACCCATAATTACGACATTCTTTCTTTCTGCATGGATAACTGTCCCATTACTTTTTTCGAGAAAATACGAAAATCTGGGAGCTGAAGAATAAGGTAAACGGTAAATGCGACCAAAGATGACATTTCTGTTATGGCTGTTGAGAAAGCTAGGACCAAATTCCAGCCACACCGATACCCAGTATTGAATACTTAACATGAGGTCGAGTCTTCGTTTGCACGGTATTTAAGACGAGGTATAGACAGCTGCTCTACCGTAGTTACGGGACTGTCTGTGGGCATACTCGGATTTACAGGAAGGGAAACAGTACAAGTTTTTGTCAACTTCGCTAAGCTAAGTCTCTCAGATGTGAATGATTTATAAAGTGAAAGAGTTGAAACCACATTCTGGAAGCCATCATATTGTTTGCAGAGGCTGCGCACATTGAAATAGATAAGAGAGCGGTTACTATTCTGAAGGAAGTAATTTAACTCGCTCGCCGTGTAATAAGATGCCATTGCTGCTGGCACCCCTTAGTCCCCCTACTTATGGATTGGGTTTTATTATCAAACCGCGGTTATGGCCAGTAACAGCCCATAATTTAATTTCGGCATTGCAATAGCGGTTTATTACTGAAATATTCAGAATTTCTTAAGTCCTAAACGCGGCAGTTAAGGCTTATTATGACATTTGCCTGAACTTTTTCTAACAGAGAAGTACAGATTCAATTCAAAGTTACGCTTACACAGGTTGCTCAAAATTAGTTTTCCAATTAAGTGCAATATAATTTCAAATGTCTTCCGCGCTCATATAAAGAACATTTATGGGTTTGCACGTATATGAGCATGGAAAATCACATTTGGCTTCGAGATTGAACTTTTCCTTATAGCCGTCTACTTGGGCCATCAGCTGAAGACTCTTCAGAAGAAGCGAACCTGCGTATAGGAGTGAGACGGGAGTGGGTGTGAACCCACAAAAGTAGGGGTGCTGTGGCAGTCGTGTGTGATATTGGCAATCATCGCAGCAAGCTTGTGCTGTGCAACTTTATCCTCAGTGAGGTGGGATGTTGACTTCCCGGATTATCTATTACACGACCTATTTTATAACGGCCATGCTGCGATCAATAGTACCTTTTTTTTTTCAGAGAGAGAACGGAGTGCATTCAGAAGTTGGCTTTCAGCTCATGTGTCCTTTAATAGCATGATAACGTCGAGAACTTGGCGTTTTCGGGAGGCACCGGCTTCTGCTTGCTGCATGGAAAGCAAAATTAAATAGCCAAAAGCACCGGAGAACATTGAATGCAGTCGAACAGCATAAACACATTCGACTCAACAGTCTACGAAGCCACTGAACATAGTAAATGAAAGGAGCACAAACATTTATTAGCATGTACGAAGATTCACAGCTCTATAAGCAAATACATAGCTGACAGTTTTGCAGACGAGTGGAATATGATCGCACTGTACGCCAGAGAACTTCGCATAACATCATACTGTTTAGGTAACCTTTCTTCTCGCATGAGACAAATAGTTTTACTATAAACCTAAAATGCTTGTACATTAAACGATACATCTCTAAGCAACGTACATCTCGTCTTTTGCATATATTTATCTTGAAGTCTGAGTTTGTGTTATAACGAAAACAATTACGAATAATTATTAGCAGCCAGCTCGTGGCCTGCGAAATTTCGTGGTATATTGAATTGGTTCCTACCACGCTGACTCGCATTGCAGCAATGTGGGATCCACTCACCATCGCAGTCAGAAGAAGCCTGCACCATACACTCGAAACCGAAGCCAAGCCGATCATTCGTCCGTTCAGCAGAGGAAGCGAAGATTGTAAGCGGAAATTCGTCAGCGCAGCTTCAAATCTGAAAAAAAAGAGAAAAAAAGGAAACACTGGGAACTCTGAAGGCGCAAGAGGGATGCAATACTCAAACCCTAGCAGCCGCAGCGGAAGCCGCCCCACCATCGGAAGTTGCAGTTGACGCGTGATCAGAAATTCTACGAGTTGTCGGCCGCACTCCTATAGAACGAAGGTGTGAATGCGCCCGTGCCCTTGAGATCACAGAAATCCAGAGCTCGGCGATCTCCAGAAACTAGGCGAATGTGTTTGAAGCACTTGGTTTGAGCCACATAAATCAAAGTGCGCAGCACGGGGGCTCCATATGCGTGCGAGAATGACTAGCAAAAAAAAAAAATTTTTTGCTTCTAAATGTGTAGGAGAGTTGCACAACAGTTGTCTTTTTTTGTGTGTGTGTGTGTGTGTGTGTGTGTGTGTAACGGCAACGTCCCTTGCTGTGGTCCCATTAAAGTGATCTCTATAACGTGGCTTTATGACGTATATATGGCTTCCGAACTGCTTCCGTGACATGCAGTCAGCAAGAAACATCACCTTCGAGATCTGTTCCTGTCATCCAGGGGGAGCGGTCGCTGGGGTGTCAGTTTGGGCACCATCTATTTAATAGGCACAGGTGCATATTACGGTGTGGAGCCGATCGAGTAAAGCTAATGCAGCATGCAATAACACGCATCGGATAGAGCAGATAGTATAAAAGTAAAAAGCTCGCTTAGCGAAGCGTCTGAAAAAGACTCCCGTATAGCGAAGGAACTGCAACTGATATAGTGAAAACGCTTGCAATGTCATTTCGGGTAGCGGCGTACCAGACCTCTAGGACTACTGAAGGAGGAGACAACTGCCTTGTACATCTTCCGTGTGTTTTGATGTATAACTTGCTAGGATTGGCGCACATCTGCGAAGGTATTCGTAAAGCCCACTGCATTCCCAAAACACGGGTGTCTGCTGCCAGTTCATTACTTCGGTGAATTTGATTTCCCACTTACCATTTTATTCATAGCCCCTGTTTCGTTGTTGCATACGCTTGTCCGGCAGCCTTTCTGGTTTTTTTGTTCGTTTGTTTCTTCCTTTTTTTCTGGCGTTCTTTCTTTCTTCCTTCCCCTACTTCTTTCTTTCTCTGTTGTTTATTTGCCCTGCTAATTTGTTGCCATGATAATCCCAAAGAGGTCATCAGGCTGCGGGTGCGTAGTGGGCGTAGCCATGCGGACATTCCGCCGCGACGACAACGAGGCTCATTTCCGTACTCTTACGCAGCTACACTTTGTCAAAATTTCAACAGCGCTCCTCCCACCCACACTTCGGGCGTCGGCCAACGTGACTGGACACATCCACAGTGCTCGCAGTGATGACGCTCACACGAATGGCAGGTCATTGGCGATAATGAAAGCCGCACCATCCCGAAAGAGCCCCGGCCCTAGGTGTAGTAATGATTGAGGAGATTCCGCCGCAGAAAGCAACGTATAAGTTATAAAACACTCTAACAAAGGTCTCGATAACAATGTGACCCTCGAGAGTTTACCCAAGTCCAAGAACATAAAGACTTTTATTCAGGTCTTATCGCAATGAAGGCGCGTTGTTCTGCGACCAATCTCGACTCCGTTCAGGAAGGGTTCCTGCGCGTTCCAGAGGAGTGGGAAGCACCGGGCAACCCTCCCTCAACACCTAATTTGTGCGGCTGCCGGCAAGTCACAACAAAAGTTTATAGTAGTGCTGTCGCGGCAGCAGCTTGCATTTCCGAAAACGAAGGCAACTTCAATTTTATTTAACCAAGCAATTAACTGTGTCAGCTGTCATACTGAATGAGGTAGACTCCAAAATACCGTCTTTCTGCGAAATTTGAGCAAGAACGGTGCTGTGATTGGTTTTAGAGTGATCGATGTTGCGATGGTAACGCTCATGCCCACGATGTAAAAATTGATTGGTACGTGATAAATAAGGGAATGGTTAATCAGTGAGCGTGGTATAGTTTCTAATGTCACTTATAGCGACGCGTTGCCTTCGCGGCACTGTCTTTTACAGAAAGCAGAGCACCACAGCTAAAATGCGAATGTAGACTAGCCCCATTTCAGGTCAAATCTCTTGAAATGCATACGCTCCCCCAGCTTCCGCTGGCCGCTATATATATATATATATATATATATATATATATATAGAGAGAGAGAGAGAGAGAGAGAGAGAGATAGTCATATCGTAAGAAGCCAACAAACACTGACAGTACGGACAACATAGGGGAAATTACTTGTGCTTAATAAATGAAATAAGGGGGAACGATAAATTAATGGAAATTAAAGTGGATGAAAAAACAACTTGCCGCAGGTGGGAACCGAACCCACAACCTTCGCATTTCGCGTGCGATGCTCTACCAATTGAGCTACCGCGGCGCTGTTTTCCCATCCACTTTCTTGGGTATTTATGTGTCCTACTAGAACCCTGGGTGTGTTAGCCAGCACCACCACTCACAGACCTTGGCGGCGGACGTGGAACGTCCTTGTTGCCGCAGGCGTCACAAGAACGTGAAATGAACACAAGGACGTGAAATCACGTTCTTGTGACGCCTGCGGCAAGAAGGACGTTCCACGTCCACCGCCAAGGTCTGTGAGTGGTGGTGCTGGCTAACACTCCCAGGGTTCTACTAGGACACATAAATACCCAAGAAAGTGGATGGCAAAACAGCGTCGCGGTAGCTCAATTGGTAGAGCATCGCACGCGAAATGCGAAGGTTGTGGGTTCGCTTCCCACCTGCGGCAAGTTGTTTTTTCATCCACTTAAATTTCCATTAATTTATCATTTCTTTATTTCATTTATTAAGCACAAGTAATTTCCCCTATGTTGTCCTTGCTGTCAGTGTTTGTTGGCTGCTTACGATATGACTAATAAAAATCGGGCCCCTCGGTTAACCCCCTTTCTTCTCGTTGATATATATATATATATATATATATATATATATATATATATATATATATATATATATATATATATATATATATATATATATTGTTGCGCTCTTAGGTGTGTAATGGATTCACGAATGTGACACTCTTAGGAGCATAGTGGGTTCACGCCTCAAGAAAAAGTATGCGGGGGCACCGGAGGGTGGTGAACGAGGAAGACGACGTGTGGCTGGCTGGCTGAATCTCGCCAGGCGCTCAGCTAATCCAGGCCATCGCTGCTAACTCTACCCGGCTTCAAAGTAACGCCTTTTGTGGGCGCAACAGAGTGGTGGAGGTGCTGGGTACGACAGGACGTACCACGGAGTCGCAACATCCAGAACTTCGCCGGAGCCGTCGTCTTGCCGGTCTCTTGCCAACGACCTTCCCTATGCCTCAGGACGGTGATGGACAAATGCCAGCTCTAGTTTCACCTTCTCAAAGGTCAACGCCAGTTGGACCTTTGCGGCACTACATGGAGCCACGCTCGTTCGCGGGAAAAGTGGGCGAGGACGTCGACGAGTGGCTGATGCACTACGCAAGGGTGAGCCGCTACAACCGTTGGGATTCTGTCACTCAGCTTGAATATGTCGCGCTCTTTCTGAGTGAGACGGCGCTGATGTGGTATGAAAACCACGAAGACTCCCTAACAACATGGGAGCACTTTGTCGAGGAAATAAAGAAGTGTTTTGGCGACACCCACGCCAAACAGAAACGCGCCGAGAGAACACTTGCTCAAAGAGCTCAAGCTCCTGGAGAAACATGCACTATATACATTGAGGAAATCCTCAAGCTGTGCAAAATCGTAAATCCGCAGATGTCCGAGGAAGACCGAGTCGGACATCTCCTCAAAGGAATTGCAGAAGATGTGTACAATTTCCTCATAAGTCGGGAACACGTTGATTCCGTCTCAGATGTCGTGCGTCATTGCCGTACGTTTGAGACGTTGAAAACACGTCGCATTGTGCCAAAGTTTGGACGCCTGGCGAATGTGACAACCATTGCCAGCGTAGATCAGAGCCCGTCTGCCGATCTTTCGTCTACTATACGGCAGATCGTGCGTGAGGAACTGCTGCGGCACCAGGAACTTGCGCGCGACGTCATACGACAACCTGACGGTTATTACCCGCAACGCATGGCGCCTGCCGCACCCTGCGCTTCCTGGCAACCGGCGGTATGTGTCACAGACGTCAACCGCAGAGGTGCTCCATGGCCACGTGAGGGCACATTTACGACCGAACACCGACCTGCAGAACACCCTCGCTCCAGCAGGTTTGCACGCAGACCGACCGTTCCCCCTGTGCAGCAGGCTCAGCCGCTTCGCTCTGCTACACGACCCCCCACGGCTGAGCGCTTCGAAGGGCAGTTCATCGATCGTCGTTTGCCTGTGTGTTATAGCTGTGGCGACTTGGGTCACATTGCCAGGTACTGCAATCGCCGCCAACCACCGAGGTTCGACCGATCGACGATGTCTAGGCGGTACCGCGCTCCTCTGGGCGAATCATACTCGCCCTCGCAGACATACTTAGGAAGCCTGCGTCACCAGCACCCGGAACCGCTGCGGAACCGTTCTCCAGCATCCGATCGCAGCTTGACACCACCACCCGCTCCTCGTGTAAGCCGATCGCCCTCTCCGCGGCGTCGATACCCGTCGCCACCTCCGGAAAACTAGCCAGCGCGGCCGTTGGAGGTGAGGTCGCTGGACAATCTTCGCTGTCGACAGAGATACCTCCAACCATTTGTATGTTTAAGAATACGGTGTTTGTATTAATCGACGGGGTTTCATCCATGGCCTTAGTGGACACGGGAGCAACCGTTTCCGTGATGAGTCTGGCGTTTAAAAGCCTCCTAGGACGAAAGGTGATGTTTCGCTGGGACCGTGCCGATACGTTTCGCGGAGTGAGTGGGGAGTTGCTGTATCCTGTGGGCGTGTGTAATGTAGACGTAACCTTGGGTGGCCAAATATTTAACGCGGAGTTCGCTGTTCTACCGCATTCTACGCATGACGTAATCCTGGGCCTTGATTTTTTGAAACTGTGTGGTGCCACTGTCGACTGCAAAACGGGTGAAATCAGTGTAGGTACGAGCTTTTCTGCTGCGTTTATGGAAGGCCCACCGAATCGTGAAAGTGTGCTTTGTGTATCCCGGGATACCGTTGTGCCTCCGTTATCCGCAACGTACGTTTCAGTCGCCTGTTTTCCAACCACCGACGGAACGTTTGATGCTACCGTGGAGCCCGTTCACCTGAGCTGCATCAAGAGGAATGTACTGATACCGTATTGCACGCTGTCAGTTGTTCAGGGACGCACCAACTTATGGGCCGTAAACTGTTCCAGTGAACCTGCAATACTACCACAGGGTCTGAAACTTGCCGCCTACCATGAAGATCACGTGCTATCGCTCGCCATTCTTACAGAGGCCCTTGATTCTGCGAATGAGCGCCATTTCGCTAATGTCTGCCCTGCGGCGCACTCCTCATTTCTGACTATGGTAAACAAGTCGCTCAGCACTAAGCAGCGTCACGAAGTGGCGAATATTCTGCTAAAGCATGCCCGACTGTTTGACTTCTCCCAGCAAGAGGGGCCACCATTGTTTCCTCCTTCTCGTATACACCATCGCATAGGTACGGGATCTGCCCAACCACTGCGACAGAAACCATACAGAGTCTCACCATCGGAACGCAAGGTGATCAATGACCAAGTCCACGAAATGCTAAATAAGAATGTAATCCAAGAATCGTGTAGTCCGTGGGCAGCGCCAGTGATCCTGGTTAGGAAGAAAGATGGTTCATGGCGATTTTGTGTTGACTACCGCCGCCTCAACACCATCACTAAAAAGGACGTATATCCTCTTCCGCGTATTGATGATGCTATCGACTGCCTCTCATCAGCGTCTTACTTTGCGTCTGTTGACTTGAGGTCGGGGTACTGGCAGATTCCGATGCACGAGGCAGACAAGGAGAAAACGGCATTTGTAACACCAGATGGACTTTTTGAATTTAATGTGATGCCGTTCGGGCTCTGTAATGCGCCTGCAACTTTTGAGCGCTTCATGGACAACATCCTGCGTGGTTTGAAGTGGGAAGTATGCATGTGCTATCTAGATGATGTAGTTATTTTCGGGCGCACGTTCAGTGAGCACAACGCACGTTTCGATCTTGTGCTAGACTGCTTGGACAAAGCGGGTTTGGTCCTCAACTCGAAGAAGTGCCATTTTGGAGAGCGCCAAACACTCGTTCTGGGACACCTAGTGGATAAGGACGGTATACGACCTGATCCAGCGAAGACTGCTACGGTGGAAGCCTTCAAGCAACCTCGCCATGTAAAAGAGCTACGCAGTTTCCTAGGGCTTTGCTCGTACTTCCGCCGGTTTATTCGTGGATTTGCCAACATCGCGTATCCGCTGACATGCCTCCTCCAGAAGGGCGTTCCCTTTGAATGGACTCCTGAATGTGAAGCTAGTTTTCGTGAGCTGAAGTCTCGTCTGACGTCTCATCCCATTCTCCGACACTTCGACCATGCGGCTCCCACAGAAGTTCATACGGACGCTAGCGGTATTGGCATCGGCGCTGTCCTTATCCAACGCGTCGACACCAAAGAACACGTCGTCGCCTATGCGAGTCGTTCTTTAAGTAAGTCCGAGCGTAACTACACCGTTACAGAGCAAGAATGTCTTGCAGTTATTTTCGCAGTACAGCGCTTCCGGTCGTACCTGTACGGGCGCCCCTTCACTTTGGTGACAGACCATCATTCTCTCTACTGGCTGGTTAATCTCCGTGAACCGTCGGGCCGGCTTGCGCGTTGGACACTCCGTTTACAGGAATATAACTTTACCGTTTCTTATAAAAGCGGCCGCCGACACGCCGACGCTGACTGCCTCTCGCGCATGCCGCTTCCAACGACGGACTGCGACGCGGACAACTTCGACTGCTATATTGCATCACTGGAGCCGGGATTTCCTGATATAAATACCTTCAAGGTCGAGCAACAAAAAGACAGAACTTTAGAACCACTGTTCATTACTGCAAGGCAATCAGCACCATCAACTCGTTTCTGTGTTCGTGATGGGGTTCTTTACAAAAAGAACTATTCTACTACAGGCCCACGATATCTTCTGGTGGTCCCGGAGAGTCTCCGTGTCTCCGTCTTGCGCGCTATGCATGACGATCCAACATCTGGACATTTGGGTTCTGCGCGAACTCTCTACCGCCTTCAAGAAAGGTTCTACTGGCCCAAAATGCGCCAGACGACCGCCCAGTATGTGTCCAGCTGCAACGAGTGTCAACGTTATAAGCGTCCGACGAGTGCTCCTCCTGGTCAACTCCATCCAGTGCCACCCCCCAGCACTCCCTTTGAGCAAGTTGGCATCGACCTCCTCGGTCCTTTCCCGCGTTCATCCGATGGGAACCGCTGGATTATCGTGTGTGCCGATCACTTGACACGCTACTGTGAGACAGCTGCAATACCATCGGCTACTGCAACCGAAGTGTGCATTTTTCTGCTGCGTTTTGTCATTCTTCGACATGGACCTCCCAGAGTCATCATCAGCGATCGTGGGCGGCAGTTCACTGCAGACGTGGTCGAAGAGATGCTTCGTCTATGTGCTTCAAGGTTTCGACATTCCACCCCGTATCATCCCCAAACAAATGGCCTTACGGAACGCACGAACAGAACTCTCACTAACATGCTGTCCATGTATGTCGAGTCAGATCATAAGAACTGGGACAGCGTGCTACCTTTCATTACGTACGCATTTAACACCTCAAAGCATGAAGTTACGAGTTACAGCCCCTTCTTTCTTCTTTACGCTCGTCCGCCTCGTTATACACTAGACACTATCTTCCCGTTCTCCAGCCACGATAATCTTTGTATATCAGAGACAGTCTGTCTTGCTGAAGAAGCCCGACGACTTGCTTCTTTACGCACTCTTCTTTCACAAGACCGCTCGAAGGCACGCTACGACCGCCGACGCCGACACGTGATATATGACCCTGGTGATTTAGTGTTGCTCTGGAAACCAACCAGGAAACGTGGACTATGTGAAAAACTGCTGGCCCACTATCTTGGCCCCTATGTTATTACGGAGCGCATCAGCGAATTAACCTACCGCATAGCACGTCTCACATCAAATGGCCGACGGTCTGCAAAGACTGAACTTTCGCATGTCGCCCGTTTAAAGCCCTTTATTTCTCGATAGCCTGTTAGACTTGCCCGGCGGGCTTCGTCTGCGCGGAGGGAAATGTTACGCTCTTAGGTGTGTAGTGGATTCACGAATGTGACACTCTTAGGAGCATAGTGGGTTCACGCCTCAAGAAAAAGTATGCGGGGGCACCGGAGGGTGGTGAACGAGGAAGACGACGTGTGGCTGGCTGGCTGAATCTCGCCAGGCGCTCAGCTGATCCAGGTCATCGCTGCTAACTCTACCCGGCTTCAAAGTAACGCCTTTTGTGGGCGCAACAATATATATATATATATATATATATATATATATATATATATATATATATATATATATATATGGTGTGTGTGTGTGTTATGTTTTGTGCGCCGAAACCTGTCTCATAGCTTTCGTTGCCGAAACGCAGGCAAAGGCGTCCAGCTGGCACAGAGCAAGAAGTCTCTCTACCCGGAATGGAACTCCTGCTTCGACGTCCAGATTTTCAGAGGTGAGAACAGTCCGGAACTTTGTCGTGCAAAAAATGCGTTTGTTATAGAAGCAACGAAACTATAGGGGAACGTACACGTTAGTAACAAACAAACGAGCTCGTCAGTAAAATCTAAGAACTCACTCTTTACAACATTGCAACAGGACATCCTTTTTTAACAGATGTCGAGAGTTCTTAGCGGCGACAATACAGTAGCCGTGCAAGGATTTGTGGCCCCACCGTATGTGTACTCTCCAATCAATGTCACCTGTCGGTGCACGTTAGCACTGACGAAATTCTTCCGCCTGTGAATTCTGAGCAATAGTACTCCGCATAAATCTAGTGAAATGCACCTGGTTTCTCCTCGATGGATGACAATTGTAATTCGAAGTAGCACAAACGCGACAAAGCAGAGTATAATATCCCGAACGGCAACAACTCGCCCGTATATATTGAAAAGTTGCTTTTAGTCCAGTTATCACTTCATAAACGTTCCAGCACTTAAAAATACGAGCAAGAATGCCAATGGACGATTGCTTTAGTGACCACTACCCTGATCTTTTTTTTGTTTATTAAAATGCATAATAGGACAGCTTGGTGCATTTATGCCGGAACCGACTATTCCTTGTCAATTAGCAGAGAAAGCAAATATGCGTAAAAATAGAGAATAACGTCACAAGATATGGCGCTTTGTAGAACACCAGATGTATGAAAACAATCAAGTCCAACAGTACATGAATCGCAAAGTTTTATGCACGGGTTCAGTACAGATACGCATATGTATATATATATATATATATATATATATATATATATATATATATATATATATATATATATGGCCAATATATTCAATGGCCAAAATACAGAACACAAGCAAATACACTAAAAAGCACAGAACACAGTTAATTAAACATTAGGTATAAACACGATCACCTCATAAATCAATTTTGAACACAGAACAACATTTACATCAATCATTTATCATATCACGACAAACTGAAATTTAATATGGAGGCGAATCAGAAACTCATTGCTCCTATTTATTGTTAGCCAAAATAAGGTACGTGCAGGCAATTAAAAATGCACGTACTGTTCTACGTACCTTACGCTATTTTCCCACATAATTCCCACACTGATTCAGACAGTTGTCCCATCGCAGCACTAAACTTGAGATGCCTTTGTGGTAAAATTCATCTGGCTTACAGTGGAACCACCATCGCACTGTTGTCTTGGCTTCATCGTTGCACCTGAACCGCTGTACTGCCAGGAACGTCTTCGGCGGACCCGAAACTTGGAAATCACTAGAGGCGAGGTCCGAACTGCATGGTGGATGGTCCAGACTCTCCGATTGGAATGAGCGGCGCTTGTCGGTGGTTCCGGTTGTCGCATGTGGCCTCGCGATGCCGTGGAGGACAACCACGTTGTCCACATTGAGAATCCCTCGGCGACCTGATAGCAGCCAGCAAACGTGACGGTGTGGAATAAGAACGGTTGGCTGCATTTCCCTGTGGATTTTCATGGGCGTTCGTTCCTTGCTCCATAGACAACTAATCACATTTTGTTCCTCGTAGGCCGTGGTCGTGCCAAGCACAACCGCCATCTTCAACAACTTACAGCAGCGCTGTGCCATGGAGCTACTGGCAGATAAAGCAGGGCCGGTCCAAGAAAGGTCCACCGCTGGGAATGGATGTCCTGACTTCGCGTTTACGGCCGTAATATGGCAAAAAATAGGGGCAAAAACTTTCTGATTCGCCCTCGTATTTCCCCAAAATGTATGTATCCTCAAAAAGCCTTTCAACGCAAGACGTGCTCTCTTCTGAAGGCAGGGGTTGGGCGTAGACCAGGTATCTTTTCTATTGAGAATGGTCTTCTATCTATAATTAGTGAATTTGCTAGCAATACCCTCCTTAGTGAATCATATTTAGTCCAGATGATGCACATCTTCACCTCGACACTGTGGACTAGAGGCACACTATCCTGTGTAAAATGTATCGCGTCAATGCTGTACCAAGCCGGAGGCGGTGCACTGATGCTTCGAAATTTGTTTTCTCTCAGGTTTGACGGAACTTATAGATTTATACAGGGCTCTATAAAATAGAACTCCGAGTTCTTAAGTCGGTGATCAAACCACGTAATTTTATAGAGACGACAGGCAGTCTGTCTCAACCGCAGACGGACTTCGCTGCGCTAAAGAGGAAATCGACTCTCTCTCTCTGCGTTATTCTGCTCCCTATTCGTAGCTGCGTCTGCTGTATTGGTACCAGGAATATTGCAGTTTCCGGGTATCCGCTGAAATACAATTGCGTGATTCCTTGCGCTTGCTTTTGTGTATTCTTAGAGCGTCGCATACAATAGCAAACTGTTTAAAGAAATCTTTTTTATTGCTTTGTATTAATACGAGAACGGCGTGCGAATCGCTGAAGATAATCCAAATTGGCTCAGTTTTTACCGATGTTATTTTATTTATTTTCAGTACTACACCTTTCAGCTGAGAGCATAGCAGGACGGCTATACAATATGAGAAACGTTTACAAAACAATCAAATATGTAAACAAGCCTAGAAAATAAGATGTTACAGTAACGCATTACAACAACATATACTGGTTATATGAATACAGGCAGTGAGCATCACTCTAGTATATAAAAATATTGATACTATAAACAAATAAAAAATCTAGTTTTTGTTGCCTTCAATTTTATTTGCGAATTCCGAGAATGATTTAGTGCTTGTGATAGGTGGGTGAAGTTGGCTCCATTCTTTTATGGCGAGCGGAAAGAAAAAATGTTTAAATGTTCCATTACTGTAGGAATATTCAATTAATTTGTTTGCATGGTTTTGATGGGTAGGTCGAGTGTTCCAAAACGAAGTGTATTTGGATGCGTCTATCTTGAGATTGTTGCGAAGTATCTGGAAGAAAAATTAGACGCGAGCTTCTTTCGCTCTATCTGCTAGCGTTTTTAGATTACATGTGGTAAGAAGGTTAGAGGGTGAATGTGTGCGCCTGTACCTGTTATGTACAAATCTTATGGCTTTTCTTTGCACTGCCTCCAGTTTTCTTAAGTTAGTCATTGTATGCGGAAAGCAAACCACGTTGGCATATTCCAATATCGGCCTTGTGAATGTCTTATAGGCGAGCAGTTTAAATGGTGTAGGCGCTGGTTTTAGGCACCTTTTAAGAAAAAATAATTTACATATTGCTGCTGCGGTAATTTTATCGATGTGCGGGGTCTGCTTAAGGTCTGCGGTAAGTTGTCACACCTAAATATTTAGGTTGGTTAACCTTAGTTAGCATGGTGTCATTGACTGCATAAGCGAAGTTAGAAGGATTAGAAGAACGATACTGCTACTTCGGTCTACACTTCTGCGATGGATGCCAGGCACTTTGCTGCTACTGAGAGGCATCCCTGTTGGACCTCTACTACAGCGACCGCGATGAGTCCAAGTTGCTGCCGATGCTTCTTTTGACGAACCCCCTCTTGTATACTACTTTAACGACTTACACTGCGGACTTCAGACGCTATTGCGGAAAGCGTCGCTACAGCCTGCGACCACTTCTTCGGATTTAGAACGGCTCAGACGCTACCCGGACGCTAGCCCTACTTCGAACGCTTCTGCTGCGACGCGTCCACTACGTCCACAGACCCCAGGTATGCCGCGCCTGCTGCGTTTCAAGTGAGTCTGCGTTCCTACATGGCTCGACCATCAGTTCAACATGCCGAATTTCGACAGTCTCGAGCCATTCGAAGGGGGAGGAAACGACTGTATCTGCTATGTGGACCAACTCGAAGCATTTTTCGCAGTGAACAACATCACCGCAGACAAGTAAACGTCCGTATTGATCCGTTGATGCGCGCAGAAGACGTATGCGTTACTTCGCAATTTAGTAAAACCCGACAAGCCAAGTGTCAAAACCCTGGAACAGATTCTTTTGATTCTTGGAAACTACTGTTGCCCGAAGCCGTCTGCAGTCGTGCAGCGCTTCCGTTTCAACTCCCTAGTTCGCGTGGAAGGCGAATCTACCAGCGTGTTCATTGCAGCACTGAGATGCCACTCTGAGCATTGCAACTTCGGTGCCAAATAGAAAACATGATACGCGACCGTATTGTGTGGGGTGTGAACAGCACAGACATTCAAACAAGATTGCTGGAAAAAGCGGACCTCACTTTCCAGGATGCCGTGCAGACCACCCTAGCAATGGAAGCACCAAAAAAGGATGCCGGATGCAAAGGATCCAAAAAAGAATGCACATGCTAACCCTAACGGCACTATTTCGACCCACCGTGTCTCGTCAGGCTCCGAGGCCGTCACCTGCTATTGCTGCGGGGCTGCACACCTTGCATCCCAATGCAAGCATCTGAAGACCGTCTGCAGTTACTCCCACAAACGGAGTCATCTGGCGAAAGTTTGCAACACGAAACGAAAGGACAGCCAAGCCCGGAGCACAAGTCCTCACAAGCAGCGTTCGTCCACTGCACGAAGTTCGAGGTGATCAAGCAACCGCTTTCGCGTACACGCTGTAAAAGATGAAGATGCCGCTGCAGCTTCGCCTTCAGAAGTCTACGACATGTGGCAAATTAACTACGCCAAACCGCCTCCGCCTTTCACTGTCACCGTTGACGTTTGTGGCAAGCCACTCCGCATGGAAGTGGACATGGGGGCAAGCGTCTCCGTCATTGCCAAGTCGCGACTTCTACAGCTTTTGCCGTCGGTTAATGTGCAGCCGTCGCAAGTGTTTCTGCGAAGCTATTCAGGAGAAGTGAAAAAAGTTTAAGACAAGGCTGATATCCTTGTGAAGTTTCACGGCAAGAAGGCGGAACTGCCCATTTTTCTGACTGGGGACAGTTCACCTACTCTGCTAGGACGCAACTGAATGAGCGAACTGGGCATCAGCCTCTCCATTGTTGAAGTAAGTATACATGCACTTTTTGACATCAAACACGTAGACCAAGACTTCGCAGAGGTGTTCGAAGAAGGTCTTGGTACGTTGAAAGGTGCTAAAGCGTCATTACATGTTCCTTCAAATGCCCCACCCCGGTTCTTCAAGCCACGCCTTCAGCCATATGCCTTGACAGATGGAGTCACACAAGAAATACAGCAATTAAGAAGACGTGACATCCTTGTTCCAACGAAAACATCATGATGGGCTGCACCTATTGTTCCTATGGTAAAAAGGAATGAGCGCATCAGAATCTGGGGAGATTTTAGTGTCACCATCAACCCAGTAGCGACAGTGGACAAATAACCAATTCCAAGGATTGAGGACCCGTGGACAGTCCTTGCAGAGGGTGAGAGATTCACCAAATTGGATTTGCGCCACGTGTTTCAGCTCAACAAGTAGTTCTTGATGAGGCCTCCAGAGAGTACGTCACAATTTCGACACACATGTGGTTGCTTCAGTGCACCCGCTTGTCTTTTGGAGTGTCGTCATCTCCTGCTATATTTCAACGTGAAATGCAGAGCTTGCTGAGGGGAATATCACATCTGGCCGACTATTTCGCCGACATTCTTGTCACAGGTGCTAATGATGCTGAGCATTTCAACAGCCTTCGTGCTGTGCTTCGCAAGCTTCAAGAATCTGGCCTCAAAGTGAAACTCGAGAAGTGTCATTTCTTTGTGCCACAAGTGGAGCATCTTGGTCACATCATAAGCAAAAAAGGCCTTTCCTCGAACGTCGACAAGGTGGCTGCCCTTTTGCATGCCCCTGTGCCAAAAGACGTAAGAGAAGTTCAGAGTTTCTTGGGACTTCCCAATTTTTATCTGCGTTTTTTGCCTAATCATTCTGCACTTCTTTCTCCCCTGCACTCTCTTCTTTGTGAAGGAAAAAAAATGGGAGGGGGAGGGCAAGAACAGCAAGATGCATTCACAGCCTGCAAGCACCTGGTGACCTCCAGCTCCAGTTCTCACACATTTCTGCCCTGACAGGGCTGTGTGTCTCAGCTGTGACGCATCACCTTATGACATAGATGTAGTTCTGACCCACAAAAAGGCTGATGGCCGAGAACATCCCATTGCTTTTTCCTCACGGAGCTTGTCAAAAGCAGAGCGAAATTACAGTCAACTTGACAGGAACGCCCTGGCACTCGTGTTTGGTGTATATTGGTTCCACCAGTACTTGTGAGGCATATCGTTTGAAGCATACACTGAACACAAGCCACTTCTCGGACTGCTGGGTGCCAACAAGCCTGTCCCTGTGCAAGCATCACCAAGCTTAGTCAGGTGGGCTCTCAAACTATATGCGTACAAGTACTCTCTTGTATACAAGCCTGGAAGAGAGCTTAGCAGACTGCCACTACCTAACGACGGCACCGCAATGCCCGACCCTGCCGAGATTTTCATGTTGCAGGAGCTTTCTTTCACCTGCTGTGGTGGCACCAGCCACCAGGAACGATCCAGTTCTGGGTCACGTTGTGCATTCTCTATTGAAAGGAGAGAGCCTCTCATATGGCCCAGAATGGAGGCCTTTCAACACAAGAAGCTCAGAACTCCATGAAGGCTGCATACTATGGGGGTTAGGAGTCGTGGTTCCAGAATAATTGCAGGCCCAATTACTTGGAGTACTTCACGCCAGTCACCCTGTTATTGGAAAAAAGCAAAGTGATTGCCAGGAGTCATGTCTGGTGGCCAGGCATAGACAATGACATCGCCAACAGTGTGAAAAGCTGCGCCGCATGCCAGGATCAAGAACGGGCTGCGCAGCCGGTCCCACAGATGCCATGGCCGTTTCCACACCGACACTGGTCATGGCTTCACATTGATTTTGGGGGACCATTTCTAGTACGCATGTTCTTAGTCATAGTGGATGGTTTCTCGAAGTGGATAGAAGTTTTTCCTGTGTCATCCACATCTGCAGAAGCTACCATTTCTGCTTTGAGAATTGCATTGTCGCAGCATGGCCTCCCTGACGTTATAGTTTCTCACAATGGCCCTGCGTTTACCAGTGCACAGTACCTTCAGTCCTTAACTCGAAACGGAATACGCCGCATGCTTGTACCACCGTATCACCCCGCCTCGAACGGTGCAGCAGAACGATTGGTACAGACTGTAAAGAACAAACTCAAGAAGTCTGGTTCTGGCAACTTCAAAACACAGATTTCCAGCTTCTCATTTCATTATCGGACAACTCCACATGAAGCAGCTGGTCGGCCACCATGTGAGCTCCTAATGGGGAGAAGGTTGAAGACCCCTTTGGATGTCCTGCGGCCTAGCCTACAAGCATCGGTGCTTTTAAAGGAACTGAAACAGATGTTCAATGCTGACAGAGGGTTGCGGCATGCTCCATTAATCCAGCCAGGAGATAAAGAGTATGCGAGAAGCTTCCACACAGGTACGCCATAGGTACCTGCCAATGTTTTGGATGTCAATCCACCGTCGGCACATGTCCTTTGTCAAGACTGTTCGATATGGAGCCGACATAATGACCAGTTGCGCCTTACGCAGACACCGCCATTTCGTCCTGCTGGTGCAGAAGCTTTTCCTCAGCTGGAGCAGCCGCCCTTCCACTCTCCAGCTGTCCCGGATGTGCTTCATGAGAAAGAAGCAGCTGCGCCCGACGTGCTACATGAGGAACAATCGCCTGGAAGTTTATCTGGAAGTAGCTGTGCCGTGGACAACCCTGTCATGGCTTCCCCTTGCACTTCAAAGTTGGGGCGTAGTACAAGAACTCGAAAACCAGTGATCAAGTACTCCCCGTAGCATATAGCTTAAGAGGGGAAGAGGGATACAATGTTAAAGTACCTGAAATGCAGCGCTGCCTTTTTTTGTGTTGCTGCTGCACCATAACTAGCGGGCAAGATATAAGCGGCTGCAGTAGTCGTGTTCGACGAATAAAAAGATGTGAGTTCGTTGCTACTAGGCGTGCTTGGCCTGTTTCTTCGGTGGCTGTGCTTCGCGGGCCAACGCGGTTCACATTCACTGAGCCATACGCAATTTTATCAGGATTGGAGCCCTATCTTTTGCAAATGCACTCTGCCTCAAGCAAGAAAAACCATCACAGTACTACAATATCTTAATTTCAGTGCTGATGGAGGGCAGTAAACAAAAACTAAAGTGAAATGTTGATGCCTTTCAGAGGCGCTGCCTAAATGGCATGTCACAAAGTTTCGAGCAAGGGACATGCTTAAGCAAATAATGTAATAATGGTATCAGAATAGAAGAGTATTAGGGAAAGCAAAGAAGCAGTCGTGGATGGCCTACAGTTACGGGATGGGAAGTAATTAAGACATCTGCAGGCATAGCATCAAGTCTTAGAAGTCTTGCCCTGGAAATAGTTAGTAACTAGTTCTGGTAACTAGTTTGTAAGCAAATTAGAGTGCGAAATATGTACTCACATGCACACACGCAATCGCTCCAAGAAGACTTCCCAGACAGAGCATCTGGGTTTCAGTGGAGGTCTTTTTGGAGTGATTACGCTGGTGTGTGTGTGTGTGCTTGCAGCGGGTGTTTTTCTGGGCTCTAATTAATTTTACCATCGCATAAAGTACGCCAGTGTAAAAGAGGTCAAGGTAGAAAAACCAACGAGGGAGGCTTTTGTCCTGATGTGAGCATAGGTAGGACCGTGACGACGGCAGTGCTTATTAAGTTTTCGTACTGCTTTTTGGGATTCAAAATCTGTGGGCACGGCGCTCGCCATCAGCGAGAACACTGTGCGGAACCAAGCACAGAGAATTCCGCCGGCCGCTGCAGTGGCATGTGGCCGGCACAGAACATCTGGCTTCATGTCTTTACCAGTTGAATATACGGATAGCAGTGGCGTAGCCAGAAATTTCGTTCGTGGAGGGCTCACTTTGCCGCTCGGCCTCCTCCTTACAGAATTAGTCGAGGGATATATATATATATATATATATATATATATATATATATATATATATATATATATATATATATATATCATTCAACAACCTCGTTTACATGCAACGACCAGGTCTTAGGCAGGTCTTGTTGTGAAACTTAATAAGAGGTACAAAATGAAGATTGTACAGGTCTACGCCCCTACATCCAGTCATGATGACCAGGAAGTCGAAAGCTTCTATGAAGACGTGGAATCGGCGATGGGTAGAGTGAAAACTAAATACACTATACTAATGGGTGACTTTAATGCCAAGGTAGGCAAAAAGCAGGCTGGAGACAAGGCAGTGGGGGAATATGGCATAGGCACTAGGAATATCAGGGGGGAGTTATTGGTAGAGTTTGCGGAACAGAATAATATGAGGATAATGAATACCTTCTTCCGCAAACGGGATAGCCGAAAGTGGACGTGGAGGGGCCCGAACGGCGAGACTAGAAATGAAATAGACTTCATACTCTGCGCTAACGCTGGCATCATAAAAGATGTGGACGTGCTCGGCAAGGTGCGCTGCAGTGACCACAGGATGGTAAGAACTCGAATTAGCCTAGACCTGAGAAGGGAACGGAAGAAACTGGTACATAAGAAGCCGATCAATGAGTTAGCGGTAAGAGGGAAAATAGAGCAATTCCAGATCAAGCTACAGAACAGGTATTCGGCTTTAACTCAGGAAGAGGACCTTAGTGTTGAAGCAATGAACGACAATCTTGTGCACATCATTAAGGAGTGTGCAATGGAAGTCGGTGGTAACTCCGTTAGGCAGGATACCAGTAAACTATCGCAGGAGACGAAAGATCTCATCAAGAAACGCCAATGTATGAAAGCCTCTAACCCTACAGCTAGAATAGAACTGGCAGAACTTTCGAAGTTAATCAACAAGCGTAAGACAGCTGGCATAAGGAAGTATAATATGGATAGAATTGAACATGCTCTCAGGAACGGAGGAAGCCTAAAAACAGTGAAGAAGAAACTAGGAATTGGCAAGAATCAGATGTATGCGTTAAGAGACAAAGCCGGCAATATCATTACTAATATGGATGAGATAGTACAAGTGGCTGAGGAGTTCTATAGAGATTTCTACAGTACCAGTGCCACCCACGACGATAATGGAAGAGAAAATAGTCTAGAGGAATTCGAAATCCCACATGTAACGCCGGAAGAAGTAAAGAAAGCCTTTGGAGATATGCAAAGGGGGAAGGCAGCTGGGGAGGATCAGGTAACAGCAGATTTGTTGAAGGATGGTGGGCAGATTGTTCTAGAGAAACTGACCACCCTGTATACGCAATGCCTCATGACTTCGACCGTGCCCGAATCTTGGAAAAATGCTAACATAATCCTAATCCTTAAGAAAGGGGACGCCAAAGACTTGAAAAATTATAGACCAATCAGCTTACTGTCCGTTGCCTACAAACTATTTACTAACGTAATCGCAAATAGAATCAGGAACACCTTAGACTTCTGTCAAGCAAAGGACCAGGCAGGATTCCGTAAAGGCTACTCAACAATAGATCATATTCACACTATCAATCAGGTGATAGAGAAATGTGCGGAATATAACCAACCCTTATATATAGCTTTCATTGATTACGAGAAAGCATTTGATTCTGTCGAAACCTCAGCAGTCATGGAGGCATTACGGAATCAGGGTGTAGACGAGCCATATGTAAAAATACTGAAAAATATCTATAGCGGCTCCACAGCCACCATAGCCCTCCATAAAGAAAGCAGCAAAATCCCAATAAAGAAAGGCGTCAGGCAGGGAGATACGATTTCTCCAATGCTATTCACAGCGTGTTTACAGGAGGTATTCAGATACCTGGATTGGGAAGAAATGGGGATAAAAGTTAATGGAGAATACCTTAGTAACTTGCGATTCGCTGATGATATTGCCTTGCTTAGTAACTCAGGGGACCAACTGCAATGCATGCTCACTGACCTGGAGAGGCAAAGCAGAAGAGTGGGTCTAAAAATTAATCTGCAGAAAACTAAAGTAATGTTTAACAGTCTCGGAAGAGAACAGCAGTTTACAATAGGCAACGAGGCACTGGAAGTCGTAAGGGAATACATCTACTTAGGGCAGGTAGTGACTGCGGATCCGGATCATGAGACAGAAATAATCAGAAGAATAAGAATGGGCTGGGGTGCGTTTGGCAGGCATTCTCAGATCATGAACAGCAGGTTGCCATTATCCCTCAAGAGAAAAATGTATAATAGCTGTGTCTTACCAGTACTCACCTACGGGGCAGAAACCTGGAGGCTTACGAAAAGGGTTCTACTCAAATTGAGGACGACACAACGAGCTATGGAAAGAAGAATGATAGGTGTAACGTTAAGGGATAAGAAAAGAGCAGATTGGGTGAGGGAACAAACGCGAGTTAATGACATCTTAGTTGAAATCAAGAAAAAGAAATGGGCCTGGGTAGGACATGTAATGAGGAGGGAAGATAACCGATGGTCATTAAGGGTTACGGACTGGATTCCAAGGGAAGGGAAGCGTAGCAGGGGACGGCAGAAAGTTAGGTGGGCGGATGAGATTAAGAAGTTTGCAGGCACGGCATGGCCACAATTAGTACATGACCGGGGTTGTTGGAGAAGTATGGGAGAGGCCTTTGCCCTGCAGTGGGCGTAACCAGGCTGATGATGATGATGCAACGACCAGGGGAAAATCTCAATGACGCTTTCCTTTGTTAGAATGTATTGCGCAGGAGCAGCTGTCACCGCTCGTGCATTGCGAGCAATTGCTCCGAAATTATAGTCGCAACAGAGCGCACTTGTAAAAAAGCAGAGTTCTGCAAAATATACGAGGGCGAGTCAAATGAAAGTGAGCCAATGCGAATAACTGACAAACGGGTACTTTATTTAAAAGTAGTCACCATGAGTATTTAGACACTTGTCCTACTAACGAGTCGCGTAATTCCCGTCTCATAAAACTTCTTGGGTTGCTGCCTCAAAAATCTGTAAATGACTACACGTCATCTTCCGACACGAATCTGGTTCCCTTGAGCAGTTTTTTTTTCAAATTTTACCTAATGTGGAAGACGCAAGGAAACAGGTCCGGGCTGCATGAGGAATGTTGCAAAGTTTCCCACTTGAACTTTGCCAGTTTCGTATTAACCACATCAGCGACGTAGGAACGGACAATGTTGTGAAGCAACATGTCCCCAACGCTCAATTTTCCACGTCGTTTGTTCTTGATTGCGACACGCAGCCGATCCGACCTTTCACAATATCTGAAACGATTTAGAGTCTCTCCAGGTTTAGAAAATTCGATCAATAATGGCCCCTAACGATCTAAAAAGAAGTCAACACTTTTCCGGCAGAAATGACGGCCTTTGTTTTCCTTGGGAGTGGTGAATTCAAATGCTTCCACTGTAAGCTTTGCCGTAGTGTTTCAGGCTAGTAGTAGCGGCACCATGAGTCATCCTCGGTCACAATTGCAGACAAAATGTCGTCATCCTCATGTGGGGTTCTTTGACGTGCACTTAAATCTAAGTATGCGGGTGTTTTCGCATTTCGCCTCCATCGAAATGCAGCCGCCGTGACCGGGATTCGATCCCACGACCTCGTGCTCAGCAGCCCAACACCATAGCCACTGAGCAACCACGGCCTTTTCAATTGTGTTGGGGATGATTGCACGGTGGATTTGGCCCGGCCATGGATGGTCTTTGTAACTTTCATGTCCTTCTTTGAACAGTTTGCTACAATGCTTCACAGTGGCCAATGAAACGCAATGTTCAACGCATACGGCAGCCATATGGCGAATGATTTCTTTTTGGGAAACATCTTCATTTCTCAAAAACCTCACGACACCAAGCTGTTCAACTTTTGGAGTGTCCAATATGTCACGTAACCCTGTTCAACCCAGTGTATGAGAACATTAAAGAACATTTAACCTCACCTCTGCATGTCACTTGTAAATATGATACGTATGTGCTACGCGCATGCCTCGAAAATAATGAACTGAACCATTATTGCGCGGTGCGGGTTGTCTCACTTTCATTTGTCTCGCCTTCGTACATAAGAAGTGCGAAGATACAATGGAATATACATATGTGAAGATACAGCGTGATACAGCGCAAAAATTGGCACTGCAAACAAAGTTCACTGCGCATATACAGAAAACCTCGCAACAAGATGTTTAAATATACGTACAAGTCTCCAATAAATCTACGTACCTAAGAAAAAGTCACTGTATATAATGCGTCAAACAAGGCAAATAAACAGGTTGCGCAACCACAGATTCACAGATCACAGCACCCCCCCCCCCTCCCTCCACTCCCAAAATGTATCGCGTGCGGCAAAAGGCGGCGCGCTTCCTCCCCACTTTTCTCCCTTGCGCACACAAGCGAACGCGTTGCAATCCGTCGAGTCACCGCAATGCTGGCGGCGAGCGACTATGCATTGTTTCTTTTTCTCGTCTGCTAGCCAGAAAGCGTCCAAAACTCTGCCAGGCGAAAAGGCAGTCCGCCAGAGAAAAACGAACGCGCATCCAAGTGCGCCGCGCGGTTGTCGATGCAGCACGAGAAAAACGCATGCGCTCTGGCTGGATTGGCAGCCCGCGGGTTGCGAGAACAAAAGAAAAAGATGAGAAAGAGGCTTAATGTATCCTCGCGAATAAAAGTCTCGGTAGAAAAATAAATAAGAACTTAGTTACAATGGTGGCTTTAGTGTCTTGACATGGATGCTTTGGCGCAGGTGAAAAAAAAAATCATATTCTTTTCTGTGACCTGATGGCACAAATGAACCACCACAACGCTTTGTCTCATCGTACCTCGCTGCGTGCTTCGTCAACTTGTCTGATAGTATGTTGATTTGACTTGTCTCGTTGTATGGCTCGATGTACGACTTTAGAAAGGTCGATGCACCTTTGGCGTCAAATATTTACAACAGCATTAAACCCGCAAAATTCCGGAATCTAAAATCTAAAGCACTACTTTGGAAATGTCAATGCACCTTTCGCATCAAAATGTTCTGAGAACTTTATACCCACAAAGTTTCAGAATTGAAATCCAAGCGCTCGGTAGATTCCGCGGCCTCCACGAGATGCCGAGACGAGCCCGCTCGCCATCAAAACGCCCTTGAAATTTTGTGCTCAGTCGGGCTCCTTGCGTTACGGTATGTGACTCCCTATGCATAGGCGTTTCCGCGAAATCCAGCCCGATTTCGCTATGTTCGCGCTAAAATGTCTTTTCGAACATGAATTCAGGACATTCTAGACTAAATCGAGCATGGTTTCCGGCGCCGGGAGTTGTTTTGGTCGGCGGCGCATTACTGCACGAAAAAATTTCGGGGGGGGGGGGGAGGGGGGGGCTCAAGCCCCATAAGCCCCCCCCCCCCCCCTCCCCCCTGGCTACGCCCCTGACGGATAGGGGTGGCTGTTTCCTTCCTGCGCCCCTGAGAGTTCAACAATTTTTTTAGGCGAAACTTACGCACGAGCCTGACATCGGACACCGAGATTGCGTGCAACATTTATGTCGCATGCTATGGCACGATGACTTCGCGCTTCGTGCAGCTTTCATTACCTGCAGGCAAATACTGTTAGCAGGTACATTGAAGTGGTAGGTGATTACGAGCTTTCCTATCCTTTGTTGCCCTATTAATTTAGCCACTTCTTTCCCGGCTCTGAGCACGGTACTTCCTGCGGTTGCACATAAATCCTCGTATGCTACGGTTCATATTGTCCAGGAGTTCGACATCCGTGCACCCATAACATGGGTGGCAGAGCGGTGAATTGAGGCACCTAGAGTAAATTATGGAAGGCTTACGATGTGGGACGAGTGACGCGGCGGGAGGGTTATAAAGTTATAGAAAGCTCACACTGGCGCAGAAAAAAGAAAGAACTGAAAAGAAAACAAAACTAAAAAACACTTATGAGCCCTGCTTACCACTAGCACAATAAACTGCCCCTCCTACAGTTCCATATATAGGGAAGTTTCAAGTAAATCATCAAAAAATCTGCAATTCGTATTGTTTTTCTCATGACTGTGTACAGGTTTCATGCTACCCTTCAGGAAACGATGCACAATTCATACGCGCCCATCCGCATTATTTGTGTGCATCCAGTGAGGAAACCTATACGGAGATATCGGAATGCATAGTGACTTTCTTCAATAGAGATAAATCTGCGATTCACCACGATGTACTGTTTCTGGCCGGTTACTACAAAATTAAAGCGCTGCAGAGAACATCACTTGGGTAATGGCACCACATAAAAATTACAAGGCAGCAAGAAAGTCAAGGTGAGCACAAGTGGCAGAGAACAACTGGTCACGCAACTTCAACCTAACCTTAACAGCAGACTTTCCGCTCCACAAGCGAAGCCATTATAAGAGGCATACACCGCGACAAATCGACAGCTTGTGTAGACAAGTAAAGCATTATACATCAGTACATTTTGTAAAAGCTGCTCTCAACCAATCGTAACTGTTGGTATGTCATTAGCGAAGGTAGCGAAAAGAAAATAGCTGGTAAATTCAATATTTAGACATCTCAGCTTGTCTCAAAGTTGATTTGTATAATCATCATCATCACCTGCCTATTTTATGTCCACTGCACGACGAAGGCCTCTCCCTGCAATGTCCGATTACCCTTGCCCTGCAGCAACCAATTCCAACTAGCGCCCGCGAATTTCCTAATTTCATCCCCCCACCTAGTCTTCGGCGGTCATCTACTGCGCTTCCCTTGCCTCGGCACCCATTCTGTAACCTTCATGATCCAACGGTTATCTTAGCTGCGCATTATCTAACCTCCTAATGTGAACTAGAATATCGGCTATACCCGTTAGCTCTCTGATCCAAACGCCTCTCTTTCTGTCTCTTAACGTAATGCCTAGCATTCTTCGTTCCATCGCTCTTTGCGCGGTCCTTAACTTGTTCTCAAGCTTCTTTGTTAATCTCCAAGTCTCTGCCTCATATGTCAGCGCTGGTAAAGTGCACTGATTGCACACCTTCCTTTTCAATGATAATGGTAAGCTTCCAGTCAGGAGCTGAAAACGTCTGCCATATGCAATCCAACCCATTTTTACTCTTCTATGAATTTCCTTCTCATGATCAGGTTTCCCTGTGATTATTTAACCTACGTAAACGTACTCTTTCACAGACTCTAGAGGCTCACTGGCAATCCAGAACTCTTGTTCCTTTTTCCGGCTATTCATGATTATCTTTGTCTTCTGCATATTAATCTTCAACCCCTCTCTTACACTTTCTGTTAAGGTCCTCAATCATTTGTAGTAACTGGTCTCCAGTGTTGCTGAACAGGACAATGTCATCTTCAAACCGAAGGTCGCTCAGATATTCGCCGTCGTTCCTTACACCTACGACTGCCCAGTTTATTAATTTGAATACTTTTTCCGAGCACGCCGTCAATAGCATTGGACAGATTGTGTCTTCTTGTCTGACCCCCTTCTTTTTAGGCATGTTTCTATTTTTCTTGTGTAGAATTAAGGTACCTGTGGAATCTTTGTAGATACTTTCCGAGATAT